>NW_026536364.1:0-52692 GCF_028551555.1 Melozone crissalis
AATTCCCCAAATTCCCCAAAAATTCCCCAAAAATTCCCAAATGAATGCCCAAAATTCTCCTAATCCCCAAATAATTCCCGAAATTCACTAAAATTCCCCAATAATTCCCCAAAATCCCCAAATCACCCCCAAAATTCCCAAAATCATTCCCAAAATCATTCCCAAAAATCCCAAAATCATTCCCAAAATTCCCCCAAAAATTACTAAAATAATTCCTAAAAAATTCCCCCCAAAATTCCCAAAAAGTTCCCAAATCAATGCCCAAAATTCCCCAAATAATTCCCCCAAAATCCCCAAAAAACCACCCAAAATTCCCAAAATCATTCCCAAAAATCCCCAAAAATCCCAAATTAATTCCCAAAAATTCCCAAAAAATCCCCAAAATTCCCCAAAATTCCCGAAGGGACAAACTCACGGCGAAGATCTCCCGGAGGCCGCCGGGGCTGAGGCGCCTCCGGAGGAGCCCCCGGAGCAGCTCCGAGAGAGCCCCCAGAGCGTCCCCCGAGCAGATCCTGCAAAAAAAACCGGGAAAATCCCGGAATTCCGGCCTTGGAAAGAGCCCTGGAATTCCCAAATCCACCCAAAGTCATCGTTATCCCCGAAAAAAATGGGAATTTTGGGGTTTTTCCCCGATTTTTGGGGCGAATTCGTTGTGGATGAGGGAAGGAGACTGTTAAAAATCGCAGGAAAATTTGGGAAAAGGGAGAAAATCCTGGAATTCTGGGATGGGGAAAACCCCTGGAATCCCCAAATCCACCCAATCCATTCTTATCCCAGAAAAAATTGGGAATTTTTGAGATTTTTCCCAATTTTTGGGGGCAAATTCTGTGTGGATGAGGCTTTGGAAATGTCAGAATTGCTTGGGAAAGGAGGAAATCCTGGAATTTGGGGCTTGAAAAACCCCAAATCCATCCAATCCATTTTATCCCAGAAAAAAATGGGAATTTTTGGGATTTTTCCCAATTTTTGCAGTGAATTCTTTGCGGATGAGGGAAGGAGCCTGTTAAAAATCGCAGGAAAATTCGGGAAAAGGGAGAAAATCCTGGAATTTTGGGGCTTGGAAAAACCTCAAATCCATCCGATCCATTCTTATCCCAGAAAAAAATGGGAATTTTGGGGATTTTTCCCGATTTTTGGGGCGAATTCGTTGTGGATGAGGGAAGGAGATTGTTAAAAATCGCAGGAAAATTTGGGAAAAGGGAGAAAATCCTGGAATTCTGGGATGGGGAAAACCCCTGGAATCCCCAAATCCACCCAATCCATTCTTATCCCAGAAAAAATTGGGAATTTTGGGGATTTTTCCCGATTTTTTGGGGGTCAAATTCTTTGTGGATGAGGGAAGGAGCCTGTTAGAAATAACAGGAGAATTTGGGAAAAGGGAGAAAATCCTGGAATTCTGGGATGGGAAAACCCCCTGGAATCCCCAAATCCACCCAATCCATTCTTATCCCAGAAAAAATTGGGAATTTTTGAGATTTTTCCCAATTTTTGGGGGCAAATTCTGTGTGGATGAGGCTTTGGAAATGTCAGAATTGCTTGGGAAAGGAGGAAATCCTGGAATTTTGGGGCTTGGAAAAACCCCAAATCCATCCAATCCATTTTTATCCCAGAAAAAAATGGGAATTTTTGGGATTTTTCCCAATTTTTGCAGTGAATTCTTTGCGGATGAGGGAAGGAGCCGGTTAAAAATCGCAGGAAAATTCGGGAAAAGGGAGAAAATCCTGGAATTTTGGGGCTTGGAAAAACCTCAAATCCATCCGATCCATTCTTATCCCAGAAAAATTGGGAATTTTTGAGATTTTTCCCAATTTTTGGGGGCAAATTCTGTGTGGATGAGGCTTTGGAAATGTCAGAATTGCTTGGGAAAGGAGGAAATCCTGGAATTTTGGGGCTTGGGAAAACCCCTGGAATTCCCAAATCCATCCAAAGTCATCGTTATCCCAGAAAAAAATTGGGAATTTTTGGGGATTTTTCCCGATTTTTTGGGGGGTCAAATTCTTGGTGGATGAGGGAAGGAGCCTGTTAAAAACAGCAGGAAAATTTGGGAAAAGGAAGAAAATCTTGGAATTTTGGGCTTGAAAAGAGCCCTGGCATTCCCAAATCCATCCAAAGTCATCGTTATCCCAGAAAAAAATGGGAATTTTGGGATTTTTCCCAAATTTTTTTGGCAAATTCTTTGTGGATGAGGCCTTGGATATCTCGGAATGATGGAAAAAATAGGAATGGGAGTGGGAAAAATGGGAATGGGAAGAGTGGGAATAGTGGGAATAACGGGAATGGGAATGATGGGAATGATGGGAAAATGGGAATAATGGGAATGACGGGAATAATGGGAATAGTGGGAATGGGAAATGGGGAATGGGGAAAATGGGAAAAATGGGAAATTGAGAAGGGGATAAATGGGAAATTTGGAATGAAAAAATGGGAATGGGCAAAATGGGAATAATGGGAATAATGGGAATGGGAATTTGGGAATGGGAATGGGAATGATGGGAATGCGAAATTTGGAACGGGAAAAATGGGGAAAAATGGGAAAAATGGGGATGATGGGAATGGGATAATTTGGAATGGGAAATCGGGAGTGGAAAACCAGGAATGAAGAAGGAGATTCCCACGTCTCCCACAGAACCTGGGAGCGAATTCCCAGAAAATCTGGAGAAATGGAAAAATTGGGAATGGGAATAATGGGAAATTGGGAATGGGAAGAATGGGAATGGGTAAAATGGGAATAATGGGAACAATGGGAATAATGGGAATAATGGGATTTTGGGAATGGGAACAATGGGAATGCGAAATTTGCAACGGGAAAAATGGGAAAAAATGGGAAAAATGGGGATGATGGCAATGGGATAATCTGGAATGGGAAATTGGGAATGGAAAACCAGGAATGAAGAAGGAAATTCCCACTTCTCCCACAGAACCTGGGAGCGAATTCCCAAAAAATCTGGAGAAATGGAAAAATTGGGAATGGGAATAATGGGAAATTGGGAATGGGAAGAATGGGAATGGGTAAAATGGGAATAATGGGAATAATGGGAATGATGGGAATGATGGGAATGATGGGAATGGGAATTTGGGAATGGGAATGATGGGAATGAGAAATTTGGAATGGCAGTGATGGGAATGGGATAATTTGGAATGGGAAATCGGGAGTGGAAAACCAGGAATGCAGAAGGAGATTCCCACTTCTCCCACAGAACCTGGGAGCGAATTCCCAGAAAATCTGGAGAAATGGAAAAATTGGGAATGGGAATAATGGGAATGGGCAAAATGGGAATAATGGGAATGGGAATTTGGGAATGGGAATGATGGGAATAATGGGAATGGGAATTTGGGAATGGGAATGGAAAAATGGAAATGGGCAAAACGGGAATAATGGGAAGGGGAATTTGGGAATGGGAATGATGGGAATGAGAAATTTGGAATGGGAATGGGAAAAATGGGAATAATGGGAAAAATGGGAATGATGGGAATGATGGGAATGATGGGAATGGGAATTTGGGAATGGGAATGATGGGAATGAGAAATTTGGAATGGCAGTGATGGGAATGGGATAATTTGGAATGGGAAATCGGGAGTGGAAAACCAGGAATGCAGAAGGAAATTCCCACTTCTCCCACAGAACCTGGGAGCGAATTCCCAGAAAATCTGGAGAAATGGAAAAATTGGGAATGGGAATAATGGGAATGGGCAAAATGGGAATAATGGGAATGGGAATTTGGGAATGGGAATGATGGGAATAATGGGAATGGGAATTTGGGAATGGGAATGGAAAAATGGAAATGGGCAAAACGGGAATAATGGGAAGGGGAATTTGGGAATGGGAATGATGGGAATGAGAAATTTGGAATGGGAATGGGAAAAATGGGAATAATGGGAAAAATGGGAATGATGGGAATGATGGGAATGATGGGAATGGGAATTTGGGAATGGGAATGATGGGAATGAGAAATTTGGAATGGCAGTGATGGGAATGGGATAATTTGGAATGGGAAATCGGGAGTGGAAAACCAGGAATGCAGAAGGAAATTCCCACTTCTCCCACAGAACCTGGGAGCGAATTCCCAGAAAATCTGGAGAAATGGAAAAATTGGGAATGGGAATAATGGGAATGGGCAAAATGGAAATAATGGGAATGGGAATTTGGGAATGGGAATGATGGGAATAATGGGAATGGGAATTTGGGAATGGGAATGGAAAAATGGAAATGGGCAAAACGGGAATAACGGGAATGGGAATTTGGGAATGGGAATGATGGGAATGAGAAATTTGAATGATGGGAATGAGAAATTTGAAATGGGAATGGGAAAAATGGGAATAATGGGAAAAATGGGAATGATGGGAATGATGGGAATGATGGGAATGATGGGAATGATGGGAATGGGAATTTGGGAATGGGAATGATGGGAATGAGAAATTTGGAATGGCAATGATGGGAATGGGATAATCTGGAATGGGAAATTGGGAATGGAAAACCAGGAATGCAGAAGGAGATTCCCACTTCTCCCACAGAACCTGGGAGCGAATTCCCAGAAAATCTGGAGAAATGGAAAAATTGGGAATGGGAATAATGGGAAATTGGGAATGGGAAGAATGGGAATGGGTAAAATGGGAATAATGGGAATAATGGGAATAATGGGATTTTGGGAATGGGAACAATGGGAATGCGAAATTTGGAACGGGAAAAATGGGGAAAAATGGGAAAAATGGGGATGATGGGAATGGGATAATTTGGAATGGGAAATTGGGAATGGAAAACCAGGAATGAAGAAGGAAATTCCCACTTCTCCCACAGAACCTGGGAGCGAATTCCCAGAAAATCTGGAGAAATGGAAAAATTGGGAATGGGAAGAATGGGAATGGGCAAAATGGGAATAATGGGAATGGGAATTTGGGAATGGGAATGGAAAAATGGAAATGGGCAAAACGGGAATAATGGGAAGGGGAATTTGGGAATGGGAATGATGGGAATGAGAAATTTGAAATGGGAATGGGAAAAATGGGAATAATGGGAAAAATGGGAATGATGGGAATGATGGGAATGATGGGAATGGGAATTTGGGAATGGGAATGATGGGAATGAGAAATTTGGAATGGCAATGATGGGAATGGGATAATCTGGAATGGGAAATTGGGAATGGAAAACCAGGAATGCAGAAGGAAATTCCCACTTCTCCCACAGAACCTGGGAGCGAATTCCCAGAAAATCTGGAGAAATGGAAAAATTGGGAATGGGAATAATGGGAAATTGGGAATGGGAAGAATGGGAATGGGTAAAATGGGAATAATGGGAACAATGGGAATAATGGGAATAATGGGAATTTGGGAATGGGAACAATGGGAATGCGAAATTTGGAACGGGAAAAATGGGGAAAAATGGGAAAAATGGGGATGATGGGAATGGGATAATTTGGAATGGGAAATTGGGAATGGAAAACCAGGAATGAAGAAGGAAATTCCCACTTCTCCCACAGAACCTGGGAGCGAATTCCCAGAAAATCTGGAGAAATGGAAAAATTGGGAATGGGAAGAATGGGAAATTGGGAATGGGAAGAATGGGAATGGGTAAAATGGGAATAATGGGAATAATGGGAATGATGGGAATGATGGGAATGATGGGAATGGGAATTTGGGAATGGGAATGATGGGAATGAGAAATTTGGAATGGCAATGATGGGAATGGGATAATTTGGAATGGGAAATCGGGAATGGAAAACCAGGAATGCAGAAGGAGATTCCCACTTCTCCCACAGAACCTGGGAGCGAATTCCCAGAAAATCTGGAGAAATGGAAAAATTGGGAATGGGAATAATGGGAATGGGCAAAATGGGAATAATGGGAATGGGAATTTGGGAATGGGAATGATGGGAATAATGGGAATGGGAATTTGGGAATGGGAATGGAAAAATGGAAATGGGCAAAACGGGAATAATGGGAAGGGGAATTTGGGAATGGGAATGATGGGAATGAGAAATTTGGAATGGGAATGGGAAAAATGGGAATAATGGGAAAAATGGGAATGATGGGAATGATGGGAATGATGGGAATGATGGGAATGGGAATTTGGGAATGGGAATGATGGGAATGAGAAATTTGGAATGGCAATGATGGGAATGGGATAATCTGGAATGGGAAATTGGGAGTGGAAAACCAGGAATGCAGAAGGAGATTCCCACTTCTCCCACAGAACCTGGGAGCGAATTCCCAGAAAATCTGGAGAAATGGAAAAATTGGGAATGGGAATAATGGGAAATTGGGAATGGGAAGAATGGGAATGGGTAAAATGGGAATAATGGGAATAATGGGAATAATGGGATTTTGGGAATGGGAACAATGGGAATGCGAAATTTGGAACGGGAAAAATGGGAAAAAATGGGACAAATGGGGATGATGGCAATGGGATAATCTGGAATGGGAAATTGGGAATGGAAAACCAGGAATGAAGAAGGAAATTCCCACTTCTCCCACAGAACCTGGGAGCGAATTCCCAAAAAATCTGGAGAAATGGAAAAATTGGGAATGGGAAGAATGGGAAATTGGGAATGGGAAGAATGGGAATGGGAAAAATGGGAATAATGGGAATGATGGGAATGATGGGAATGATGGGAATGATGGGAATGGGAATTTGGGAATGGGAATGATGGGAATGAGAAATTTGGAACGGGAATGATGGGAACGGGATAATTTGGAATGGGAAATCGGGAATGGAAAACCAGGAATGAAGAAGGAGATTCCCACTTCTCCCACAGAACCTGGGAGCGAATTCCCAGAAAATCCGGAGCTGCCCCATCCCAGTCAAGACCCCAGGAAAAACCCGGAATATCGTGATGGGAATTTTCCCGGAATTCCCGGTTTTTTCCCCCCAGAATCGGGCGGGATCCCCACCTGGGCTGGGGGCTCCTGGCGGTTTTTGGGGGGCTCGGGCGGGGGCAGGGCCAGGACGGATCCCAGGGCCGCGTCCAGGAGCTCGGAGCGCTCGGAATCGCTCAGGGGCGGCTCCAGCGCCCTGCAAAACCCGGCTGAGGAAAATCCGGAATGGCAACGGACACCGGGCGGCGGGGGGGGTGGCAATTAGTGGGGATTAATTGGGATTTAATGGGAATTAATTGGAATTATTGGGAATGAATGGGAATCGGAGCGCTCGGAATCGCTCAGCGGCGGCTCCAGCGCCCTGAAAACCCGGCTGAGGAAAATCCGGAATGGCAACGGACACCGGGCGGCGGGGGGGGTGGCAATTAGTGGGGATTAATTGGGATTTAATGGGAATTAATTGGAATTATTGGGAATTAATGGGAATCGGAGCGCTCGGAATCGCTCAGGGGCGGCTCCAGCGCCCTGAAAACCCGGCTGAGGAAAATCCGGAATGGCAACGGACACGGCGCAGGGGGGGGTGGCAATTAGTGGGGATTAATTGGGATTTAATGGGAATTAATTGGAATTATTGGGAATTAATGGGAATCGGAGCGCTCGGAATCGCTCAGCGGCGGCTCCAGCGCCCTGAAAACCCGGCTGAGGAAAATCCGGAATGGCAACGGACACGGCGCGGGGGGGGTGGCAATTAGTGGGGATTAATTAGTAATTAGTGGGAATTATTGGGAATTAATTTAGATTAATTGAGAACTATTGGGAATTAATTGGGATTTATTGGGGTTAATGGCAATTATTGCGAAATATTGGGGATTAATTGAGAATTATTGGGGATTAATTGGGATTTATTGGGGTTAATGGCAATTATTGCGAAATATTGGGGATTAATTGAGAATTATTGGGGATTTGTTGGGGATTAATTGAGAATTATTGGGAATTAATTATTGGGAATTAATTATTGGGAATTAATAGGGATTAATTGAGAATTATTGGGGATTTATTGGGAATTATTGGGGTTAATGGGAATTAATTGGGAATTATTGGGGGTTAATGGGAATTATTGTGAAATATTGGGGATTAATTGAGAATTATTGGGGATTTATTGGGGATTATCGGGAATTAATTGGGAATTTTTGTGAAATATTGGGGATTAATTGAGAATTATTGGGGATTTATTGGGGATTATCAGGAATTAATTGGGAATTATTGTGAAATATTGGGGATTAATTGAGAATTATTGGGGATTTGTTGGGGATTAATTGAGGATTATTGGGAATTAATTATTGGGAATTAATAGGGATTAATTGAGAATTATTGGGGATTTATTGGGGATTTACTGGGGATTATTGGGAATTAATTGAAAATTATTG
This sequence comes from Melozone crissalis, assembly GCF_028551555.1. NCBI lineage: Eukaryota > Metazoa > Chordata > Aves > Passeriformes > Passerellidae > Melozone > Melozone crissalis. The sequence continues at coordinate 8,238 of NW_026536364.1, forward strand.
GGAATTAATTGGGAATTATTGGGGTTAATGGGAATTAATTGGGAATTATTGGGGATTAATGGGCATTATTGTGAAATACTTGGGATCAATTGAGAATTATTGGGGAAATTCTGGGAATGGGAACGGCCACAGGGCAGGGGGGGCTGGCAATTAGTGGGGATTAATTAGTAATCAATGGGAATTAATTGGAGTTATTAGGAATTAATATAGATTGAGAATTATTGGGAATTAATTGGGAATTATAAGGGGTTAATGGGAATTATTGTGAAATACTGGGGATTAGTTGAGAATTATTGGGGATTTATTGGGGATTTACTGGGGATTATTGGGAATTAATTGGGAATTATTGGGAATTAATTGGGAATTATTTGGGCTAATGGGAATTAATTGGGAATTATTGGGGATTAATGGGCATTATTGTGAAATATTGGGGATTAATTGAGAATTATTGGGGATTCGTTGGGGATTAATTGAGAATTATTGGGAATTAATTATTGGGAATTAATAGGGATTAACTGAGAATTATTGGGGATTTACTGGGGATTATTGGGGGCTAATTGGGAATTATTGGAGATTATTGGGATTTATTGGAAATTAATTGGGAATTATTGGGGATTAATGGGCATTATTGTGAAATATTGGGGATTAATTGAGAATTATTAAGGATTTGTTGGGGATTATCGGGAATTAATTGGGAATTATTGTGAAATATTGGGGATTAATTGAGAATTATTGGGGATTTGTTGGGGATTAATTGAGAATTATTGGGAATTAATTACTGGGAATTAATAGGGATTAATTGAGAATTATTGGGGATTTATTGAGAATTATTGGGGATTTATTGGGGATTTACTGGGGATTATTGGGAATTAATTGGGAATTATTGGGAATTAATTGGGAATTATTGGGGATTAATGGGCATTATTGTGAATTATTGAGGAAATTCTGGGAATGGGAACGGCCACAGGGCAGGGGGGGCTGGTAATTAGTGGGGATTAATTAGTAATTAGTGGGAATTATTGGAGTTATTGGGAATTAATGGGAATTTATTGGGAGTTATTGGCGATTATTGGGAATTATTGGGAATTTATTGGGGATTTATTGGGGATTATTGGGAATTAATAGGGAATTATTTGAGATTAATGGGAATTATTGGGAATTAATAGGGATTAATTGAGAATTATTGGGAATTAATTGGGAATTATTTGGGCTAATGGGAATTATTGTGAAATATTGGGAATTAATTGAGAATTATTGGGAATTAATTGAGAATTATTGGGGTTAATGGGAATTAATTGGGAATTATTGGGGATTAATGGGCATTATTGTGAAATATTGGGGATTAATTGAGAATTATTGGGGAAATTCTGGGAATGGGAACGGCCACAGGGCAGGGGGGGCTGGCAATTAGTGGGGATTAATTAGTAATTAGTGGGAATTATTGGAGTTATTGGGAATTAATGGGAATTTATTGGGAGTTACTGGGGATTATTGGGGATTTATTGGGAATTTATTGGGGATTTATTGGGGATTATTGGGGATTAATAGGGATTAATTGAGAATTCTTGGGAATTAATTGGGAATTTATTGGGATTAATGGCGATTATTAGTAATTATTGAGAATTACTGGGGCTTAATGGGATATATTGAGGATTTATTGGGGATTTATTGGGGATTATTGGAAATTAATGGGAATTATTGGGAATTAATAGGGATTAATTGAGAATTTTTGGGAATTAATTGAGAAATATTGGGGGTTAATGGGAATTAATGGCAATTATTGGGGATTAATGGGAATTATTGAGAAATATTGGGGGTTAATGGGAATTATTGGGGATTAATTGGAATTTATTGGGAATTAATGGGGATTGGGAATTATTTGGAATTAATTGGGAATTATTTGAGATTAATGGGAATTATTGGGAATTAATAGGGATTAATTGAGAATTATTGGGAATTAATTGGGATGTATTGGGTGTTAATAGGAATTATTGTGAAATATTGGGGATTAATTGGAATTTATTAGGAATTAATGGGGATGAATTAAGAATTATTGGGAATTAATTATTGGGAATTAATAGGGATTAATTGAGAACTATTGGGAATTATTGTGAAATATTGGGGATTAATTGAGAATTATTGGGGATTTATTGGGGATTATCGGGAATTAACTGGGAATTATTGTGAAATATTGGGGATTAATTGAGAATTATTGGGGATTTGTTGGGGATTAATTGAGGATTATTGGGAATTAATTATTGGGAATTAATAGGGATTAATTGAGAATTATTGGGGATTTATTGGGAATTATTGGGGATTTATTGGGGATTTACTGGGGATTATTGGGAATTAATTGGGAATTATTGGGAATTAATTGGGAATTATTGGGAATTAATTGGGAATTATTGGGGATTAATGGGCATTATTGTGAATTATTGGGGAAATTCTGGGAATGGGAACGGCCACAGGGCAGGGGGGGCTGGTAATTAGTGGGGATTAATTAGTAATTAGTGGGAATTATTGGAGTTATTGGGAATTAATGGGAATTTATTGGGAGTTATTGGCGATTATTGGGAATTATTGGGAATTTATTGGGGATTTATTGGGGATTATTGGGAATTAATAGGGAATTATTTGAGATTAATGGGAATTATTGGGGATTAATAGGGATTAATTGAGAATTCTTGGGAATTAATTGGGAATTTATTTGTATTAATGGCGATTATTAGTAATTATCGAGAATTACTGGGGATTAATGGGATTTATTGGGGATTTATTGGGGATTTATTGGGGATTATTGGAGATTAATGGGAATTATTGGGGATTAATAGGGATTAATTGAGAATTCTTGGGAATTAATTGGGAATTTATTTGGATTAATGGCGATTATTAGTAATTATTGAGAATTACTGGGGATTAATGGGATTTATTGGGGATTTATTGGGCATTATTGGTGGATTATTGGAGATTAATGGGAATTATTGGGAATTAATAGGGATTAATTGAGAATTATTGGTAATCAATTGGGAATTATTGGAGGTTAATGGGAATTATTGCGAAATATTGGAGATTAATTGAGAATTACTGGGGATTAATTAGGAATTAATGGGAATTCATGGGAATTTATTGGGAATTATTGGGAATTAATGGGAATTATTGAGGATTATAAGCAATTTATTAGGAATTATTGGGAATTAAGAGGAATTTATTGAGAATTGTGGGGATTATAGGGAATTATTGATAATTAGTGGGAGTTATTGGGAATTTATTGGGGATTTGTTGGGAATTATTGGGAATTATTGGGAATTCATAGGAAATTATTGGGAATTATTGGGAAATATTGCAAATTATTGGGGATTATTTAGGATGAATGGGAATTATTAGGGATTATTTGGGACTATTGGGAATTCATTGGGAATTAATTGGAAATTATAGGGAATTATTGGGAATTAATAGGGAATTATTTGGGATCATTGGAGATTAATGGGAATTATTGGGAGTTAATGGGAATTAATATGGAATTATTGGGAATTTATTGGGAATTATTTGGGATCATTGGAGATTAATGGGAATTATTGGGAGTTAATGGGGATTAATATGGAATTATTGGGAATTTATTGGGAATTATTTGGGATCATTGGAGATTAATGGGAATTATTGGGAGTTAATGGGAATTAATATGGAATTATTGGGAATTAATAGGGAATTATTTGGGATCATTGGAGATTAATGGGAGTTATTGGGAGTTAATGGGAATTAATGGGAATTTATTGGGAATTTATTGGGAATTATTGGGGATTAACGGGGATTAATGGGAATTTTTTGGGAATTACTGGGAATTAATTGGGGACTAATGGGAATTACGGGGAATTCATGGGGATTACTGGGAATTCCCAATCCTGGAATTCCAAGCAGCGGCTCCGGGGACACCAGAATTCCCGGAATTTTGGGAATTCCCATGGATGCAACCCCAAATCCCAAATCCCAGCCCAACCTCAAATCCCAATCCTGGAATTCCCAGGAGGATCCGGAATTCCCGGAATTCCCAGAATTTTCGGGAATGTTGGGAATTCTGTAATCAGGATTTGGGGGTTGGAAATTCCCAAGGACCCAACCCCAAATCCCGATCCCAGAATTCCCGAAATTCCCAAAATTCCTGGGATAATTCCCATGGATCCAACCTCAAATCTCAATCCCAGAATTCCCAGAATTCCAGGGATAATTCTCATGGATCCAATCCCAAATCCCAAATCCCGATCCTGGAATTTCTGTAATTTCCGGAATTTTGGGAATTTCCAAGGACCCAACCCCAAATCCCAATTCCCAATCCCGAAATTCCCAGAATTCCAGGGATAATTCCCATGGATCCAACCCCAAATCCCAATCCTGGAATTCCCAGGAGGATCCGGAATTCCTGGAACTCCCAGAATTTTGGGAATGTTGGGAATTCTGTAATCAGGATTTGGGGGTTGGAAATTCCCAAGGACCCAACCCCAAATCCCGATCCCGGAATTCCTGGAATTCCCGGAAATCTGGAAATGTTGAAAACTTCTAAGGACCCATTCCCAAATCCCAATCCCGGAACTCCCAGAATTCCTGGAATTTTGGGAATTCCCAAGGACTCCAGAATTCCCTGGATAATTCCCAAGGATCCAACCCCAAATCCCAATCCCAGAATTCCCGGAATTCCGGGATTATTCCCAAGGATACACCAGGTGTGCGCAGGCGCTCAGCGCTCGCTGCCACATCTGGAATTCCCAGAATTCCCGGAATTCCTGGGATAATTCCCATGGATCCAACCCCAAATCCCAATCCTAGAACTCCTGGAATTTTGGGAATTCTGGGATTATTCCCAAGGATACACCAGGTGTGCGCAGGCTCTCAGCGCTCGCTGCCACATCCGGAATTCCCGGAATTCCTGGAATTCCTGGGATAATTCCCATGGATCCAACCCCAAATCCCAAATCCCAATCCCAGAACTCCCAGAATTCCCGGAATTTTTGGAATTTTGGGCATTCCCAAGGATACACCAGGTGTGCGCAGGCGCTCAGCGCTCGCGCTCAGCGCTCGCTGCCACATCCGGAATTCCCGGAATTCCTGGAATTCCTGGGATAATTCCCATGGATCCAACCCCAAATCCCAATCCCAGAACTCCCAGAATTCCTGGACTTTTTGGAATTTTGGGCATTCCCAAGGATACACCAGGTGTGCGCAGGCGCTCAGCGCTCGCTGCCACATCTGGAATTCCCAGAATTCCTGGAATTCCTGGGATAATTCCCATGGATCCAACCCCAAATCCCAAATCCCAATCCCAGAACTCCCAGAATTCCCGGAATTTTGGGCATTCCCAAGGATACACCAGGTGTGCGCAGGCGCTCAGCGCTCGCTGCCACGTCCGAAATACCCAAAATTCCTGGAATTCCTGGGATAATTCCCATGGATCCAACCCCAAATCCCAATCCCGGAATTCCCAGAATTCCTGGACTTTTTGGAATTTTGGGAATTCCCAAGGATACACCAGGTGTGCGCAGGTGCTCAGCGCTCGCTGCCACATCCGGAATTCCCGGAATTCCTGGAATTCCTGGGATAATTCCCATGGATCCAACCCCAAATCCCAAATCCCAATCCCAGAACTCCCAGAATTCCCGGAATTTTGGGAATTCCCAAGGATACACCAGGTGTGCGCAGGCGCTCAGCGCTCCCCGACATGTCCGGAATTCCCAAAATTCCTGGAATTCCTGGGATAATTCCCATGGATCCAACCCCAAATCCCAATCCCAGAACTCCCAGGAGGCTCCAGAATTCCCGGAATTTTGGGAATTCCCAAGGATACACCAGGTGTGCGCAGGCGCTCAGCGCTCGCTGCCACATCTGGAATTCCCAGAATTCCCGGAATTCCTGGGATAATTCCCATGGATCCAACCCCAAATCCCAATCCCAGAACTCCCAGGAGGCTCCAGAATTCCCGGAATTTTGGGAATTCCCAAGGATACACCAGGTGTGCGCAGGCGCTCAGCGCTCGCTGCCGCAGCCGCGTCCGCGGCGCCTCCGGAGGCTCCGCCCTCAGGAATTCCTGGGAAAAGGGAAAAAAACCCAACGGGAATGGGGACGGAATGTTCTGGAATGTTCCCTCCGGAACGTTCTGGGATGGCCCCTCTGGAATGTTCCGGAATGTTCCCTCCGGAACGTTCTGGGATGGCCCCTCTGGAATGTTCCGGAATGTTCCCTCCGGAAGATCCCAAGGGGATCCAAAGGGAGCCGGTATCTCATCCCAGTCCATCCCAGTCCCTCCCAGTATTCCATGGCCCCATCCCAGTTAATCCCAGCCCATCCCAGTCCATCCCAGCCCCTCCCAGTCTATCCCAGTCTATTCCCAGTATCCCATTATCCCATTCCCAGTGCATCCCAGTATCCCGTTATCCCTTTCTCAGTCCATCCCAGCCTCTCCCAATCCCATCCCAGTCCCTCCCAGTCTATTCCCAGTATCCCATTATCCCATTCCCAGTGCATCCCAGTATCCCGTTATCCCATTCCCAGCTCCTCCCAGTCTCTCCCAATCCCATCCCAGTCCCTCCCAGTATATTCCCAGTATCCCATTATTCCATTCCCAGTCCATCCCAGTATCCCGCTATGCCACCCGAGTCCATCCCAGTATCCCATAATCCCACCCCAGTCCATCCCAGTATCCCATCCCAGTATCCCATTATCCCATCCCAATCCCTCCCAGTTCCTCCCAGTCCATTCCAGTCTCTCCCACCATCCCATTACACCATCCCAGTTAATCCCAGTCCATCCCAGTCCATCCCAGTATCCCATTATCCCATCCCAGTCCATCCCAGTATCCCGTTATCCCATCCCAGTCCCTCCCAGTCCATCCCAGTGCCCTCCCAACCCCATCCCCATCATCCCAGTCCCTCCCAGTCTATTCCCAGTATCCTGTTATCCCATCCCAGTCCATCCCAGTATCCTGTTATCCCATCCCAGTCCATCCCAGCATCCCATTATCCCATCCCAGTCCATCCCAGCATCCCATTATCCCATCCCAGTCCATCCCAGTATCCCATTATCCCATCCCAGTCCATCCCAGCATCCCATTTTCCCATCCCAGTCCATCCCAGTATCCCATGCCAGTATCTCCTTATCCCATCCCAGTCCATCCCAGTCCATCCCAATCCCCTCCCAGTCTCTCCCAGTCCATCCCAGTATCCCAGTATCCCATTCCCAGTCCCTCCCAGTCCATCTCAGTATCCCATTATCCCGTTCCCAGTGTATCCCAGTCTGCCCCAGTCCGTCCCAGTCCATCCCAGTCCATTCCCAGTATCCCATTATCCCATCCCAGTCCCATCCCAGTCCCATCCCAGTCCCATCCCAGTATCCCATCCCAGTATCCCATCCCAGTCCCATCCCAGTCCGTCCCAGTCTGTCCCAGTCCGTCCCAGTCTGTCCCAGTCCCATCCCAGTCCATTCCCAGTATCCCATCCCAGTATCCCATCCCAGTCCCATCCCAGTCCGTCCCAGTCCCATCCCAGTCTCTCCCAGCCCATCCCATTATCCCATCCCAGTCCCATCCCAGTCCGTCCCAGTCTGTCCCAGTCTGTCCCAGTCCATTCCCAGTATCCCATCCCAGTATCCCATCCCAGTCCCATCCCAGTCTGTCCCAGTCCCATCCCAGTCTCTCCCAGCCCATCCCAGTCCCTCCCAGTCCCATCCCAGTCCCTCCCAGTCCGTCCCAGTCTCACCACCATGAGCGCCACCAGCTCGGCCTTGCGGGCGATGCTGCCGCAGCCGCCGGGGCCGTTGCCGGGGTAATTCCCGAAATTCCCGGAATTGTTCCCGGAACTGTTCCCGGAATTGCCGCAGGCCAGGGCTTGGCTGATCATGGAGACGCTGCGGGCCAGGCTCAGCTTCAGCACCGGGTCCTGGGGACGGGAACAGGATCAGCGGGACCGGCCCGGAACCGGGATCGGGATCAGCCCGGAACCGGGATCGGCCCAGAACCGGGATCAGTCTGGAACTGGAATTGGGATCAGCGGGATCGGCCCGGAACCGGGATCGGGATCAGCCCGGAACCGGGATCGGCCCAGAACCGGGATCAGTCTGGAACTGGAATTGGGATCAGCGGGATCGGCCCGGAACTGGGATCGGGATAAGCGGGATCGGCCCGGAACTGGGATCGGGATCAGTGGGACTGGCCCGGAACCGGGATCGGGATCAGTGGGAACAGCCCAGCACCGGGATCAGGATCAGCCCAGAACCGGGATCAGCCCAGAACCGGGATCAGTCTGGAACTGGAACTGGGACCAGCGGGAACAGCCCAGCACCGGGATCGGGATCAGCCCAGAACCGGGATCGGCCCAGAACCGGGATCAGTCTGGAACTGGGATCGGGATCAGTGGGAACAGCCCAGCACCGGGATCGGGATCAGCCCAGAACCGGGAGCGGGATCAGCCGAGAACCGGGATCAGCCCAGAACCGGGATCGGCCTGGAACTGGAATTGGGACCAGCGGGAACAGCCCAGCACCGGGATCGGGATCAGCCCAGAACCGGGAGCGGGATCAGCCCAGAACCGGGAGCGGGATCAGCCCAGAACCGGGATCAGCCCAGAACCGGGATCGGCCTGGAACTGGGATCGGGATCAGCGGGAACAGCCCAGCACCGGGATTGGGATCAGCCCAGAACCGGGAGCGGGATCAGCCCAGAACCGGGAGCGGGATCAGCCCAGAACCGGGATCAGTCTGGAACTGGGATCGGGATCAGTGGGAACAGCCCAGCACCGGGATCGGGATCAGCCCAGAACCGGGAGCGGGATCAGCCCAGAACCGGGATCAGCCCAGAACTGGGATCAGTCTAGAACTGGGATCGGGACCAGCCCAGAACTGGAACTGGGATCACCCTGGAACTGGGATCAGCTCAGAACTGGGATCAACGTGGAATTGGGATCAGCCTGGGACTGGGATAGGGATCAGTGGGATTGGCCTGGAACCGGGATTGGGATCAACAGGATCAGCCCAGAAGCGGGATTGGGATCAGCGGGATCAGGATCAGCCCAGAACCAGAACTGGGCTCAGCCCAGAACTGGGACTGGGATCAGCCCAGAACTGGGACTGGGATCAGCCCAGAATTGGAACTGGGCTCAGCCCAGAACTGGAACTGGGATCAGCCCAGAACTCGGACTGGGATCAGCCCAGAACTGGGATCAGCCCAGAACCAGGATCCGGATCAGTGGGATCAGCCCGGAATGGGGATCAGGATCAGTGGGATCGGCCCAGAACCAGGATCGGGATCAGCCCAGAACTCAGATTGGGATCAGCCTGGAATTGGGATCAGCCCAGGATCAGGATTGGGATCAGCCCAGAACCAGGACCGGCATCAGCCTGGCACTGGGATCAGCCCAAAACTGGGATCAGCCTAGAAATGGGATTGGCATCAGTGGAATCAGCCTGGAACCAGGACTGGGATTGGCCCAGAACCGGGATCGGCCCAGAACTGGGATCAGCGGGATCAGTCTGGAACCAAAATCAGCACGATCGGCCTGGAACCAGGACTGGGATCAGTGGGATCAGCCCGGAACCAGGATCGGGATCAGTGGGATTGGCCCAGAACCAGGACTGGGATCAGCGGGATCAGCCCAGAACCGGGATCGGGATCAGTGGGATTGGCCCAGAACCAGGACTGGGATCAGTGGGATCAGCCTGGAACCGGGATCGGGATCAGTGGGATTGGCCCAGAACCAGGACTGGGATCAGCCCGGAGCTGGGATTGAGATCAGCCTGGAACTCGGGTTGGGATCAGCATGAACCGGGATCAGCCTGGAACTGGGATCGGGGTCAGAGGGATCAGCCCAGAACTGGAATTGGGATCAGCCGAGAACCGGGATCAGCCTGGAACCAGGATTGGGATCAGCCTGGAACCGGGATCGGGATCAGCAAGATCAGCCCAGAAACTGGACTAGGGATTGGCCGGGAACAGGGATTGGGATCAGCCTAGAACCGGGATCAGCCTAGAAACTGGGATCGAGATCATTGCGATCAGCCCAGAACCGGGATTGGGATCAGCCTGGAAACTGGGATTGGGATCAGCAAGATCAGCCTAGAACCAGGATTGGGATCAGCCTGGAAACTGGGATTGGGATCAGCCTGGAAACTGGCACTGGGATCAGACTGGAACTGGGATCAGATTGGAACTGGAACTGGGATCAATGGGATCAGCCCAAAACTAGGAATTGGGATTAGCCCAGAACCGGGATTGGAATTAGCCCAGAACTGGAACTGGGATCAGCCCAGAACTGGGATCAATGGGACCAGCCCGGAACTGGGACTGGGATCAGCCCTGAACTGGGATCATGATTAGACTGGAACCAGGACTGGGATCAGCCTGGAACTGAGAGCAGCCCAGAACTGGGACTGGGATCAACCTGGAACCAGGATTGGGATCAATGGGATCAGCCCGGAAGTAGGACTGGGATCAGATTGGAACTGGGACCGGGATCAATGGGATCAGCCCAGAACCGGGATCGGGATCAGCAGGATTGGGATTGGGATCAGCCCAGAACTGAGATCAGCCTGGAACCAGGATTGGGATCAATGGGATCAGCCCGGAACTGGGACTGGGATCAGACTGGAACTGGGACTGGGATCACACTGGAACTGGGATTGGAATCAGCCCGGAAACTGGGATTGGAATCAGCCCAGAACTGGGATTAGGATCACACTGGTATGGGGATTGGGATCAGCCTTGAACTGGGATTGGGATCAGCCTGGAACTGGGACTGGGATCAGCCCGGAACTGGGATTGGGATCAGACTGGAACTGGGATTGGGATCAGACTGGAAACTGGGATTGGGATCAGCCTGGAACTGGGACTGGGATCAGACTGGAACTGGGATTGGGATCAGCCTGGGACTGGGACTGGGATCACACTGGAACTGGGATTGGGATCAGCCCGGAACTGGGATTGGGATCAGCCTGGAACTGGGATTGGGATCAGCCCGGAACCGGGACTGGGATCAGACTGGAACTGGGATTGGGATCAGCCTGGAACCGGGACTGGGATCAGTCTGGAACCGGGACTGGGATCAGCCCAGAACTGGGATTGGGATCAGTCCGGAACTGGGATTGGGATCAGCCTGGAACTGGGACTGGGATCAAACTGGAACTGGGACTGGGATCAGTCTGGAACCGGGACTGGGATCAGCCCAGAACTGGGACTGGGATCAGCCCGGAACTGGGATTGGGATCAGCCCGGAACTGGGATTGGGATCAGTCTGGAACTGGGATTGGGATCAGCCCAGAACTGGGATCGGGATCAGACTGGAACTGGGACTGGGATCAGACTGGAACTGGGACTGGGATCAGACTGGAACTGGGATCAACTCAGAATTGGGATCAGTCCGGAACTGGGATTGGGATCAGCCCAGAACTGGGATTGGGATCAGTCCGGAACTGGGATTGGGATCAGCCTGGAACTGGGACTGGGATCAAACTGGAACTGGGACTGGGATCAGTCTGGAACCGGGACTGGGATCAGCCCAGAACTGGGACTGGGATCAGCCCGGAACTGGGATTGGGATCAGCCTGGAACAGGGATTGGGATCAGCCCGGAACCGGGACTGGGATCAGACTGGAACTGGGATTGGGATCAGACTGGAACTGGGACTGGGATCAGACTGGAACTGGGATCAACTCAGAATTGGGATCAGTCCGGAACTGGGATTGGGATCAGCCCAGAACTGGGATTGGGATCAGTCCGGAACTGGGATTGGGATCAGACCAGAACTGGGATCGGGATCAGCCCAGAACTGGGATTGGGATCAGCCCGGAACTGGGATTGGGATCAGCCTGGAACTGGGATTGGGATCAGCCTGGAACTGGGACTGGGATCAGACTGGAACTGGGATTGGGATCAGCCTGGAACTGGGATTGGGATCAGCCTGGGACTGGGACTGGGATCAGACTGGAACTGGGATTGGGATCAGCCCGGAACTGGGATTGGGATCAGCCTGGAAACTGGCACTGGGATCAGACTGGAACTGGGATCAGATTGGAACTGGAACTGGGATCAATGGGATCAGCCCAAAACTAGGAATTGGGATTAGCCCAGAACCGGGATTGGAATTAGCCCAGAACTGGAACTGGGATCAGCCCAGAACTGGGATCAATGGGACCAGCCCGGAACTGGGACTGGGATCAGCCCTGAACTGGGATCATGATTAGACTGGAACCAGGACTGGGATCAGCCTGGAACTGAGAGCAGCCCAGAACTGGGACTGGGATCAACCTGGAACCAGGATTGGGATCAATGGGATCAGCCCGGAAGTAGGACTGGGATCAGATTGGAACTGGGACCGGGATCAATGGGATCAGCCCAGAACCGGGATCGGGATCAGCAGGATTGGGATTGGGATCAGCCCAGAACTGAGATCAGCCTGGAACCAGGATTGGGATCAATGGGATCAGCCCGGAACTGGGACTGGGATCAGACTGGAACTGGAACTGGGATCAGACTGGAACTGGGACTGGGATCAGCCCGGAAACTGGGATTGGGATCAGCCCAGAACTGGGATTAGGATCACACTGGAACTGGGATTGGGATCAGCCTGGAACTGGGATTGGGATCAGCCCGGAACCGGGATCGGGATCAGTGGGATTGGCCCAGAACCAGGACTGGGTTCAGTGGGATCAGCCCAGAACCGGGATCGGGATCAGTGGGATCAGCCCAGAACCAGGACTGGGTTCAGGGGGATCAGCCCAGAACCGGGATCGGGATCAGTGGGATTGGCCCAGAACCAGGACTGGGATCAGTGGGATCAGCCCGGAACCGGGATCGGGATCAGTGGGATTGGCCCAGAACCAGGACTGGGTTCAGTGGGATCAGCCCAGAACCGGGATCGGGATCAGTGGGATCAGCCCAGAACCAGGACTGGGTTCAGGGGGATCAGCCCAGAACCGGGATCGGGATCAGTGGGATTGGCCCAGAACCAGGACTGGGATCAGCCCGGAGCTGGGATTGAGATCAGCCTGGAACTCGGGTTGGGATCAGCATGAACCGGGATCAGCCTGGAACTGGGATCGGGGTCAGAGGGATCAGCCCAGAACTGGAATTGGGATTAGCCGAGAACCGGGATCAGCCTGGAACCAGGATTGGGATCAGCCTGGAACCGGGATCGGGATCAGCAAGATCAGCCCAGAAACTGGACTAGGGATTGGCCGGGAACAGGGATTGGGATCAGCCTAGAACCGGGATCAGCCTAGAAACTGGGATCGAGATCATTGCGATCAGCCCAGAACCGGGATTGGGATCAGCCTGGAAACTGGGATTGGGATCAGCAAGATCAGCCTAGAACCAGAACCGGGATCAGTCTGGAACTGGAATTGGGATCAGCGGGATCGGCCCGGAACCGGGATCGGGATCAGCCCGGAACCGGGATCGGCCCAGAACTGGGATCAGTCTGGAACTGGAATTGGGATCAGCGGGATCGGCCCGGAACTGGGATCGGGATCAGCCCGGAACCGGGATCGGCCCAGAACCAGGATCAGTCTGGAACTGGAATTGGGATCAGCGGGATCGGCCCGGAACTGGGATCGGGATCAGCGGGATCGGCCCGGAACTGGGATCGGGATCAGTGGGACTGGCCCGGAACTGGGATCGGGATCAGTGGGAACAGCCCAGCACCGGGATCGGGATCAGCCCAGAACTGGGATCCGCCCAGAACCGGGATCAGTCTGGAACTGGAATTGGGATCAGTGGGAACAGCCCAGCACCGGGATCGGGATCAGCCCGGAACCGGCATCAGCCCAGAACCGGGATCAGTCTGGAACTGGAATTGGGATCAGCGGGATCGGCCCGGAACTGGGATCGGGATCAGCGGGATCGGCCCGGAACTGGGATCGGGATCAGTGGGACTGGCCCGGAACTGGGATCGGGATCAGTGGGAACAGCCCAGCACCGGGATCGGGATCAGCCCAGAACCGGGATCCGCCCAGAACCGGGATCAGTCTGGAACTGGAATTGGGACCAGCGGGAACAGCCCAGCACCGGGATCGGGATCAGCCCAGAACCGGGAGCGGGATCAGCCCAGAACCGGGATCAGCCCAGAACCGGGATCGGCCTGGAACTGGGATCGGGATCAGCGGGAACAGCCCAGCACCGGGATCGGGATCAGCCCAGAACCGGGAGCGGGATCAGCCCAGAACCGGGAGCGGGATCAGCCCAGAACCGGGATCAGTCTGGAACTGGGATCGGGATCAGTGGGAACAGCCCAGCACCGGGATCGGGATCAGCCCAGAACCGGGATCAGCCCAGAACCGGGATCAGTCTGGAACTGGAACTGGGACCAGCGGGAACAGCCCAGCACCGGGAGCGGGATCAGCCCAGAACCGGGATCAGCCCAGAACCGGGATCGGCCTGGAACTGGGATCGGGATCAGCGGGAACAGCCCAGCACCGGGATCGGGATCAGCCCAGAACCGGGATCCGCCCAGAACTGGGATCAGTCTGGAACTGGGATCGGGACCAGCCCAGAACTGGAACTGGGATCACCCTGGAACTGGGATCAGCTCAGAACTGGGATCAACGTGGAATTGGGATCAGCCTGGGACTGGGATAGGGATCAGTGGGATTGGCCTGGAACCGGGATTGGGATCAACAGGATCAGCCCAGAAGCGGGATTGGGATCAGCGGGATCAGGATCAGCCCAGAACCAGAACTGGGCTCAGCCCAGAACTGGGACTGGGATCAGCCCAGAACTGGAACTGGGATCAGCCCAGAACTGGAACTGGGATCAGCCCAGAACTCGGACTGGGATCAGCCCAGAACTCGGACTGGGATCAGCCCAGAACTCGGACTGGGATCAGCCCAGAACTGGGATCAGCCCAGAACCAGGATCCGGATCAGTGGGATCAGCCCGGAATGGGGATCAGGATCAGTGGGATCGGCCCAGAACCAGGATCGGGATCAGCCCAGAACTCAGATTGGGATCAGCCTGGAATTGGGATCAGCCCAGGATCAGGATTGGGATCAGCCCAGAACCAGGACCGGCATCAGCCTGGCACTGGGATCAGCCCAAAACTGGGATCAGCCTAGAAATGGGATTGGCATCAGTGGAATCAGCCTGGAACCAGGACTGGGATTGGCCCAGAACCGGGATCGGCCCAGAACTGGGATCAGCGGGATCAGTCTGGAACCAAAATCAGCACGATCGGCCTGGAACCAGGACTGGGATCAGTGGGATCAGCCCGGAACCAGGATCGGGATCAGTGGGATTGGCCCAGAACCAGGACTGGGATCAGTGGGATCAGTCTGGAACCAAAATCAGCACGATCGGCCTGGAACCAGGACTGGGATCAGTGGGATCAGCCTGGAACCGGGATCGGGATCAGTGGGATTGGCCCAGAACCAGGACTGGGATCAGTGGGATCAGCCCAGAACCGGGATCGGGATCAGTGGGATTGGCCCAGAACCAGGACTGGGATCAGTGGGATCAGCCCAGAACTGGGATCGGGATCAGTGGGATTGGCCCAGAACCAGGACTGGGATCAGCGGGATCAGCCTGGAACCGGGATCGGGATCAGTGGGATTGGCCCAGAACCAGGACTGGGATCAGCCCGGAGCTGGGATTGAGATCAGCCTGGAACTCGGGTTGGGATCAGCATGAACCGGGATCAGCCTGGAACTGGGATCGGGGTCAGAGGGATCAGCCCAGAACTGGAATTGGGATTAGCCGAGAACCGGGATCAGCCTGGAACCAGGATTGGGATCAGCCTGGAACCGGGATCGGGATCAGCAAGATCAGCCCAGAAACTGGACTAGGGATTGGCCGGGAACAGGGATTGGGATCAGCCTAGAACCGGGATCAGCCTAGAAACTGGGATCGAGATCATTGCGATCAGCCCAGAACCGGGATTGGGATCAGCCTGGAAACTGGGATTGGGATCAGCAAGATCAGCCTAGAACCAGGATTGGGATCAGCCTGGAAACTGGGATTGGGATCAGCCTGGAAACTGGCACTGGGATCAGACTGGAACTGGGATCAGATTGGAACTGGAACTGGGATCAATGGGATCAGCCCAAAACTAGGAATTGGGATTAGCCCAGAACCGGGATTGGAATTAGCCCAGAACTGGAACTGGGATCAGCCCAGAACTGGGATCAATGGGACCAGCCCGGAACTGGGACTGGGATCAGCCCTGAACTGGGATCATGATTAGACTGGAACCAGGACTGGGATCAGCCTGGAACTGAGAGCAGCCCAGAACTGGGACTGGGATCAACCTGGAACCAGGATTGGGATCAATGGGATCAGCCCGGAAGTAGGACTGGGATCAGATTGGAACTGGGACCGGGATCAATGGGATCAGCCCAGAACCGGGATCGGGATCAGCAGGATTGGGATTGGGATCAGCCCAGAACTGAGATCAGCCTGGAACCAGGATTGGGATCAATGGGATCAGCCCGGAACTGGGACTGGGATCAGACTGGAACTGGAACTGGGATCAGACTGGAACTGGGACTGGGATCAGCCCGGAAACTGGGATTGGGATCAGCCCAGAACTGGGATTAGGATCACACTGGAACTGGGATTGGGATCAGCCTGGAACTGGGATTGGGATCAGCCCGGAACCGGGATCGGGATCAGTGGGATTGGCCCAGAACCAGGACTGGGTTCAGTGGGATCAGCCCAGAACCGGGATCGGGATCAGTGGGATCAGCCCAGAACCAGGACTGGGTTCAGGGGGATCAGCCCAGAACCGGGATCGGGATCAGTGGGATTGGCCCAGAACCAGGACTGGGATCAGCCCGGAGCTGGGATTGAGATCAGCCTGGAACTCGGGTTGGGATCAGCATGAACCGGGATCAGCCTGGAACTGGGATCGGGGTCAGAGGGATCAGCCCAGAACTGGAATTGGGATTAGCCGAGAACCGGGATCAGCCTGGAACCAGGATTGGGATCAGCCTGGAACCGGGATCGGGATCAGCAAGATCAGCCCAGAAACTGGACTAGGGATTGGCCGGGAACAGGGATTGGGATCAGCCTAGAACCGGGATCAGCCTAGAAACTGGGATCGAGATCATTGCGATCAGCCCAGAACCGGGATTGGGATCAGCCTGGAAACTGGGATTGGGATCAGCAAGATCAGCCTAGAACCAGGATTGGGATCAGCCTGGAAACTGGGATTGGGATCAGCAAGATCAGCCTAGAACCAGGATTGGGATCAGCCTGGAAACTGGGATTGGGATCAGACTGGAACTGGGATCAGATTGGAACTGGAACTGGGATCAATGGGATCAGCCCAAAACTAGGAATTGGGATTAGCCCAGAACCGGGATTGGAATTAGCCCAGAACTGGAACTGGGATCAGCCCAGAACTGGGATCAATGGGACCAGCCCGGAACTGGGACTGGGATCAGCCCTGAACTGGGATCATGATTAGACTGGAACCAGGACTGGGATCAGCCTGGAACTGAGAGCAGCCCAGAACTGGGACTGGGATCAACCTGGAACCAGGATTGGGATCAATGGGATCAGCCCGGAAGTAGGACTGGGATCAGATTGGAACTGGGACCGGGATCAATGGGATCAGCCCAGAACCGGGATCGGGATCAGCAGGATTGGGATTGGGATCAGCCCAGAACTGAGATCAGCCTGGAACCAGGATTGGGATCAATGGGATCAGCCCGGAACTGGGACTGGGATCAGACTGGAACTGGAACTGGGATCAGACTGGAACTGGGACTGGGATCAGCCCGGAAACTGGGATTGGGATCAGCCCAGAACTGGGATTAGGATCACACTGGAACTGGGATTGGGATCAGCCTGGAACTGGGATTGGGATCAGCCCGGAACCGGGATCGGGATCAGTGGGATTGGCCCAGAACCAGGACTGGGATCAGCGGGATCAGCCCAGAACCGGGATCGGGATCAGTGGGATTGGCCCAGAACCAGGACTGGGATCAGCGGGATCAGCCCAGAACCGGGATCGGGATCAGTGGGATTGGCCCAGAACCAGGACTGGGATCAGCGGGATCAGCCTGGAACCGGGATCGGGATCAGTGGGATTGGCCCAGAACCAGGACTGGGATCAGCCCGGAGCTGGGATTGAGATCAGCCTGGAACTCGGGTTGGGATCAGCATGAACCGGGATCAGCCTGGAACTGGGATCGGGGTCAGAGGGATCAGCCCAGAACTGGAATTGGGATTAGCCGAGAACCGGGATCAGCCTGGAACCAGGATTGGGATCAGCCTGGAACCGGGATCGGGATCAGCAAGATCAGCCCAGAAACTGGACTAGGGATTGGCCGGGAACAGGGATTGGGATCAGCCTAGAACCGGGATCAGCCTAGAAACTGGGATCGAGATCATTGCGATCAGCCCAGAACCGGGATTGGGATCAGCCTGGAAACTGGGATTGGGATCAGCAAGATCAGCCTAGAACCAGGATTGGGATCAGCCTGGAAACTGGGATTGGGATCAGCCTGGAAACTGGCACTGGGATCAGACTGGAACTGGGATCAGATTGGAACTGGAACTGGGATCAATGGGATCAGCCCAAAACTAGGAATTGGGATTAGCCCAGAACCGGGATTGGAATTAGCCCAGAACTGGAACTGGGATCAGCCCAGAACTGGGATCAATGGGACCAGCCCGGAACTGGGACTGGGATCAGACTGGAACTGGGATTGGGATCAGCCCGGAACTGGGATTGGGATCACACTGGAACTGGGATTGGGATCAGTCCGGAACTGGGATTGGGATCAGCCTGGAACTGGGACTGGGATCAGACTGGAACTGGGACTGGGATCAGACTGGAACTGGGATTGGGATCAGCCTGGAACTGGGATTGGGATCAGCCCGGAAACTGGGATTGGAATCAGCCCGGAACTGGGATTAGGATCACACTGGAACTGGGATTGGAATCAGCCTGGAACTGGGATTGGGATCAGACTGGAACTGGGACTGGGATCAGACTGGAACTGGGATTGGGATCAGACTGGAACTGGGATTGGGATCAGCCTGGAAACTGGGATTGGGATCAGCCTGGAACTGGGACTGGGATCAGCCCGGAACTGGGATTGGGATCAGCCTGGAACTGGGATTGGGATCAGCCTGGGACTGGGACTGGGATCACACTGGAACTGGGATTGGGATCAGCCTGGAACTGGGATTGGGATCAGCCTGGGACTGGGACTGGGATCAGCCCGGAACTGGGATTGGGATCAGACTGGAACTGGGATTGGGATCAGCCCGGAACCGGGACTGGGATCAGCCTGGAACTGGGACTGGGATCAAACTGGAACTGGGACTGGGATCAGTCTGGAACCGGGACTGGGATCAGCCCAGAACTGGGATTGGGATCAGTCCGGAACCGGGATTGGGATCAGCCTGGAACTGGGATTGGGATCACACTGGAACTGGGATTGGGATCACACTGGAACTGGGATTGGGATCAGCCTGGAACTGGGATTGGGATCAGACTGGAACTGGGACTGGGATCAGACTGGAACTGGGATCAACTCAGAATTGGGATCAGCCTGGAACTGGGATTGGGATCAGTCCGGAACCGGGATTGGGATCAGCCTGGAACTGGGATTGGGATCACACTGGAACTGGGATTGGGATCACACTGGAACTGGGATTGGGATCAGCCTGGAACTGGGATTGGGATCAGACTGGAACTGGGACTGGGATCAGACTGGAACTGGGATCAACTCAGAATTGGGATCAGCCTGGAACTGGGATTGGGATCAGTCCGGAACTGGGATTGGGATCAGCCCAGAACTGGGATTGGGATCAGTCCGGAACTGGGATTGGGATCAGACCAGAACTGGGATTGGGATCAGCCTGGAACTGGGATTGGGATCAGACCAGAACTGGGATTGGGATCAGACCAGAACTGGGATTGGGATCAGACTGGAACTGGGATTGGGATCAGCCCAGAACTGGGATTGGGATCAGACCGGAACTGGGATTGGGATCAGCCCAGAACTGGGATTGGGATCAGACCGGAACTGGGATTGGGATCAGACCAGAACTGGGATTGGGATCAGACCGGAACTGGGATTGGGATCAGACCAGAACTGGGATTGGGATCAGACTGGAACTGGGATTGGGATCAGCCCAGAACTGGGACTGGGATCAGCCCGGAACTGGGATCATTTGGGTCAGGATTAGCTCAAACACTGGGATTATTTGGATTAGGGTAATTTGGATTGGGATTATTTGGATTTGGATTATCTGGACTGGAATTATTGGGAATGGGATTATTAGGATGGGGATTATTTTTATTATTAGGATCACTAGGATTTGGATTATTGAGATCACTGGGATTGGGATTATTTGTATTGTTGGGATTATTTGGATTATTGGGATTGGGATCATTTGGACAGGGATTACTTGGATCATTGGGATTGGGATCAATGGGATTGGGATTATTTGGATTGTTGGGATTATTTGGATTGTTGTGATTATTTGTATCGTTGGGATTGGGATCAATGGGATTGGAATTATTGGGATTGGGATTATTTGAATTGTTGGGATTATTTGGATTGTGATTATTTGGATTATTGGGATTGGGATCACTGGGATTGGGAACACTGGGATTGGGATTACTGGGACTGGGATTATTTGGATTATTGGGATTGAGAACACTGGGATTGGGATTATTGGGACTAAGATTTTTTTGATTATTGGGATCACTGGGATTGGGATTATTTGGATTGGAATCATCCCGGAAACCGGGATCGACCCTAAAAATACACTGGAACAGAATGAAAATAAAATAAAATAAAATAAAATAAAATAAAATAAAATAAAATACAATAAAAACAAAAAATCCAAGAGTCCCAGCAAAACCTGAAAATTCCAGAAAATCCAGGAATTTCCAGAAAAATCCAGGAATTTCCAGTAAAATCCGGGAATTCCCAAAAAATAATCCAGGATTTCCCAAAAAATCTGGGAATTCCCCAAAAATAATCCAGGAATTCCCAAGAAGTCTGGGAATTCGTGAGGAAGCCGTTAGTGGCAGCGAGAGAGAGGCGTTAGCGGAGCCCAAGGAGGGAATTCCAGAGGGGAAAATTCCATGGGAAATTCCGGAATGCCCCAATCCCAACCCTCAGAATTCCAGAGGGGAAAATTCCATGGGAAATTCCGGAATGCCCCAACCCCAACCCTCAGAATTCCAGAGGGGAAAATTCCATGGGAAATTCCGGAATGCTCCAATCCCAACCCTCGGAATTCCAGAGGGGAAAATTCCATGGGAAATTCCGGAATGCCCCAATCCCAACCCTCGGAATTCCAGAGGGGAAAATTCCATGGGAAATTCCGGAATGCTCCAATCCCAACCCTCGGAATTCCAGAGGGGAAAATTCCATGGGAAATTCCGGAATGCTCCAATCCCAACCCTCGGAATTCCAGAGGGGAAAATTCCATGGGAAATTCTGGAATGCCCCAACCCCAACCCTCGGAATTCCAGAGGGGAAAATTCCATGGGAAATTCCGGAATGCCCCAACCCCAACCCTCGGAATTCCCAGGATGGGGAAAATTCCATGGAAAATTCCGGAATGCTCCAATCCCAACCCTCGGAATTCCAGAGGGGAAAATTCCATGGGAAATTCCGGAATGCCCCAATCCCAACCCTCAGAATTCCAGAGGGGAAAATTCCATGGGAAATTCTGGATTGCCCCAATCCCAACCCTCGGAATTCCAGAGGGGAAAATTCCATGGGAAATTCCGGAATGCCCCAACCCCAACCCTCGCAAATCCATTGGGGAAAATTCCATTGAAAATTCCAGAATGCCCCAACCCCAACCCTCGGAATTCCAGAGGGGAAAATTCCATGGGAAATTCTGGAATTCCCCAACCCCAACCCTCGGAATTCCAGAGGGGAAAATTCCATGGGAAATTCTGGAATGCGCCAATCCCAACCCTCGGAATTCCAGAGGGGAAAATTCCATGGGGAATTCCGGAATGCCCCAATCCCAACCCTCGGAATTCCCAGGATGGGGAAAATTCCATGGGAAATTCCGGAATGCCCCAACCCCAACCCTCGGAATTCCCAGGATGGGGAAAATTCCATGGGAAATTCCGGAATGCCCCAACCCCAACCCTCGGAATTCCAGAGGGGAAAATTCCATGGGAAATTCCAGAATGCCCCAATCCCAACCCTCGGAATTCCCAGGATGGGGAAAATTCCATGGAAAATTCCGGAATGCCCCAACCCCAACCCTTGGAATTCCCAGGATGGGGAAAATTCCATGGGAAATTCCGGAATGCTCCAATCCCAACCCTCGGAATTCCAGAGGGGAAAATTCCATGGAAAATTCCGGAATGCCCCAACCCCAACCCTCGGAATTCCAGAGGGGAAAATTCCATGGAAAATTCTGGATTGCCCCAATCCCAACCCTCGGAATTCCAGAGGGGAAAATTCCATGGGAAATTCCGGAATGCCCCAACCCCAACCCTCGCAATTCCAGAGGGGAAAATTCCATGGGAAATTCTGGAATGCGCCAATCCCAACCCTCGGAATTCCAGAGGGGAAAATTCCATGGAAAATTCCGGAATGCCCCAATCCCAACCCTCGGAATTCCAGAGGGGAAAATTCCATGGGAAATTCCGGAATGCCCCAATCCCAACCCTCGGAATTCCAGAGGGGAAAATTCCATGGAAAATTCCGGAATGCCCCAACCCCAACCCTCGGAATTCCCAGGATGGGGAAAATTCCATGGAAAATTCCGGAATGCTCCAATCCCAACCCTCAGAATTCCACAGGGGAAAATTCCATGGGAAATTCCGGAATGCCCCAATCCCAACCCTCGGAATTCCCAGGATGGGGAAAATTCCATGGAAAATTCCGGAATGCCCCAATCCCAACCCTCGGAATTCCAGAGGGGAAAATTCCATGGGAAATTCCGGAATGCCCCAATCCCAACCCTCGGAATTCCCAGGATGGGGAAAATTCCATGGGAAATTCCGGAATGCCCCAACCCCAACCCTCGGAATTCCCAGGATGGGGAAAATTCCATGGGAAATTCCGGAATGCTCCAATCCCAACCCTCGGAATTCCAGAGGGGAAAATTCCATGGAAAATTCCGGAATGCCCCAACCCCAACCCTCGCAATTCCATTGGGGAAAATTCCATGGAAAATTCTGGATTGCCCCAATCCCAACCCTCGGAATTCCAGAGGGGAAAATTCCATGGAAAATTCCGGAATGCTCCAATCCCAACCCTCGGAATTCCCAGGATGGGGAAAATTCCATGGGAAATTCCGGAATGCCCCAATCCCAACCCTCAGAATTCCACAGGGGAAAATTCCATGGGAAATTCCGGAATGCCCCAACCCCAACCCTCGGAATTCCCAGGATGGGGAAAATTCCATGGGAAATTCCGGAATGCCCCAACCCCAACCCTTGGAATTCCCAGGATGGGGAAAATTCCATGGGAAATTCCGGAATGCCCCAATCCCAACCCTCGGAATTCCCAGGATGGGGAAAATTCCATGGGAAATTCCGGAATGCCCCAATCCCAACCCTCAGAATTCCAGAGGGGAAAATTCCATGGGAAATTCCAGAATGCCCCAATCCCAACCCTCGGAATTCCAGAGGGGAAAATTCCATGGAAAATTCCGGAATGCCCCAATCCCAACCCTCGGAATTCCAGAGGGGAAAATTCCATGGGAAATTCCGGAATGCCCCAATCCCCACTCCCGGAATTCCAGAGGGGAAAATTCCATGGGAAATTCCGGAATGCCCCAATCCCAACCCTCGGAATTCCAGAGGGGAAAATTCCATGGAAAATTCCGGAATGCCCCAACCCCAACCCTCGGAATTCCCAGGATGGGGAAAATTCCATGGAATATTCCAGAATGCTCCAATCCCAACCCTCGGAATTCCAGAGGGGAAAATTCCATGGAAAATTCCGGAATGCCCCAACCCCAACCCTCGGAATTCCAGAGGGGAAAATTCCATGGAAAATTCCGGAATGCCCCAACCCCAACCCTCGGAATTCCAGAGGGGAAAATTCCATGGAAAATTCCGGATTGCCCCAATCCCAACCCTCGGAATTCCAGAGGGGAAAATTCCATGGGAAATTCCGGAATGCCCCAACCCCAACCCTCGGAATTCCAGAGGGGAAAATTCCATGGGAAATTCCGGAATGCGCCAATCCCAACCCTCGGAATTCCAGAGGGGAAAATTCCATGGAAAATTCCGGAATGCCCCAATCCCAACCCTCGGAATTCCAGAGGGGAAAATTCCATGGGAAATTCCGGAATGCCCCAATCCCAACCCTCGGAATTCCAGAGGGGAAAATTCCATGGAAAATTCCGGAATGCCCCAACCCCAACCCTCGGAATTCCCAGGATGGGGAAAATTCCATGGAAAATTCTGGAATGCTCCAATCCCAACCCTCAGAATTCCACAGGGGAAAATTCCATGGGAAATTCCGGAATGCTCCAATCCCAACCCTCGGAATTCCAGAGGGGAAAATTCCATGGGAAATTCCGGAATGCCCCAATCCCAACCCTCGGAATTCCAGAGGGGAAAATTCCATGGAAAATTCCGGAATGCCCCAACCCCAACCCTCGGAATTCCCCAGGATGGGGAAAATTCCATGGAAAATTCCGGAATGCCCCAACCCCAACCCTCAGAATTCCAGAGGGGAAAATTCCATGGGAAATTCCAGAATGCCCCAATCCCAACCCTCGGAATTCCAGAGGGGAAAATTCCATGGGAAATTCCAGAATGCCCCAATCCCCACTGCGGGAATTCCAGAGGGGAAAATTCCATGGGAAATTCCGGAATGCCCCAACCCCAACCCTCGGAATTCCAGAGGGGAAAATTCCATGGGAAATTCCGGAATGCCCCAATCCCAACCCTCGGATTTCCAGAGGGGAAAATTCCATGGAAAATTCCAGAATGCTCCAATCCCAACCCTCAGAATTCCAGAGGGGAAAATTCCATGGGAAATTCCGGAATGCCCCAATCCCAACCCTCGGAATTCCAGAGGGGAAAATTCCATGGAAAATTCCGGAATGCCCCAACCCCAACTCTCGGAATTCCCAGGATGGGGAAAATTCCATGGAAAATTCCGGAATGCCCCAACCCCAACCCTCGGAATTCCAGAGGGGAAAATTCCATGGGAAATTCCGGAATGCCCCAACCCCAACCCTCGCAATTCCATTGGGGAAAATTCCATGGAAAATTCTGGATTGCCCCAATCCCAACCCTCGGAATTCCAGAGGGGAAAATTCCATGGGAAATTCTGGAATGCCCCAACCCCAACCCTCGGAATTCCAGAGGGGAAAATTCCATGGGAAATTCTGGAATGCTCCAATCCCAACCCTCGGAATTCCAGAGGGGAAAATTCCATGGAAAATTCCGGAATGCTCCAATCCCAACCCTCGGAATTCCAGAGGGGAAAATTCCATGGGAAATTCCGGAATGCCCCAACCCCAACCCTCGGAATTCCCAGGATGGGGAAAATTCCATGGAAAATTCCGGAATGCCCCAACCCCAACCCTCAGAATTCCAGAGGGGAAAATTCCATGGGAAATTCCAGAATGCCCCAATCCCAACCCTCGGAATTGCAGAGGGGAAAATTCCATGGGAAATTCCAGAATGCCCCAACCCCAACCCTCGGAATTCCAGAGGGGAAAATTCCATGGGAAATTCCGGAATGCCCCAATCCCAACCCTCGGAATTCCCAGGATGGGGAAAATTCCATGGGAAATTCCGGAATGCCCCAATCCCAACCCTCGGAATTCCAGAGGGGAAAATTCCATGGGAAATTCCGGAATGCCCCAACCCCAACCCTCGGAATTCCCAGGATGGGGAAAATTCCATGGGAAATTCCGGAATGCCCCAATCCCAACCCTCGGAATTCCAGAGGGGGAAAATTCCATGGGAAATTCCGGAATGCCCCAATCCCAACCCTCGGAATTCCCAGGATGGGGAAAATTCCATGGAAAATTCCGGAATGCCCCAACCCCAACCCTCGGAATTCCAGAGGGGAAAATTCCATGGGAAATTCTGGAATGCCCCAATCCCAACCCTCGGAATTCCAGAGGGGAAAATTCCATGGGAAATTCTGGAATGCGCCAATCCCAACCCTCGGAATTCCAGAGGGGAAAATTCCATGGAAAATTCCGGAATGCTCCAATCCCAACCCTCGGAATTCCAGAGGGGAAAATTCCATGGGAAATTCCGGAATGCCCCAATCCCAACCCTCGGAATTCCAGAGGGGAAAATTCCATGGAAAATTCCGGAATGCCCCAACCCCAACCCTCGGAATTCCCAGGATGGGGAAAATTCCATGGAAAATTCCGGAATGCCCCAACCCCAACCCTCAGAATTCCAGAGGGGAAAATTCCATGGGAAATTCCAGAATGCCCCAATCCCAACCCTCGGAATTCCAGAGGGGAAAATTCCATGGGAAATTCCAGAATGCCCCAATCCCCACTGCGGGAATTCCAGAGGGGAAAATTCCATGGGAAATTCCGGAATGCCCCAACCCCAACCCTCGGAATTCCAGAGGGGAAAATTCCATGGAAAATTCCGGAATGCCCCAATCCCAACCCTCGGATTTCCAGAGGGGAAAATTCCATGGAAAATTCCGGAATGCCCCAATCCCAACCCTCGGAATTCCAGAGGGGAAAATTCCATGGAAAATTCCGGAATGCCCCAACCCCAACTCTCGGAATTCCCAGGATGGGGAAAATTCCATGGAAAATTCCGGAATGCCCCAATCCCAACCCTCGGAATTCCAGAGGGGAAAATTCCATGGAAAATTCCGGAATGCCCCAATCCCAACCCTCGGAATTCCAGAGGGGAAAATTCCATGGAAAATTCCGGAATGCCCCAATCCCAACCCTCGGAATTCCAGAGGGGAAAATTCCATGGAAAATTCCGGAATGCCCCAATCCCAACCCTCGGAATTCCAGAGGGGAAAATTCCATGGGAAATTCTGGAATGCCCCAACCCCAACCCTCGGAATTCCAGAGGGGAAAATTCCATGGGAAATTCCGGAATGCCCCAATCCCAACCCTCGGAATTCCAGAGGGGAAAATTCCATGGGAAATTCTGGAATGCCCCAATCCCAAACCCTTGGAATTCCCAGGATGGGGAAAACCTCAGGATGGATCCCAAGGGAAAATCCTGGGGGGAGATTTGGGAATTTTGGGAATTTGGGATTGGGAATTTGGGAATTTTGGGGGATTTTGGGATTTGGGAATTTTGGGATTGGGATTTGGGGATTTGGGGATTTTGGGGATTTTGGGGAATTTGGGAATTTTGGGGATTTGGGGATTGGGGATTTGGGGATTGGGAATTTGGGAATTTGGGAATTTTGGGGATTTTGGGATTTGGGAATTTTGGGATTGGGGATTTGGAGATTTGGGGATTTGGGAATTTTGGGATTGGGGATTTGGGGATTTGGGGATTTTGGGATTTGGGAATTTTGGGATTGGGGATTGGGGATTTGGGAATTTGGGAATTTGGAATTGGGGATTGGAGATTTGGGGATTTTGGGATTTGGGAATTTTGACATTGGGGATTGGGGATTTGGGAATTTTGGGAATTTTGGGATTGGGGATTTGGAGATTTGGGGATTTGGGAATTTGGGAATTTGGGAATTTGGGAATTTTGGGATTGGGGATTGGAGATTGGGAATTTTGGGGATTTTGGGATTTGGGAATTTTGGGATTGGGGATTTGGAGATTTGGGGATTTGGGGATTTGGGAATTTTGGGATTGGGGATTTGGGGATTTGGGAATTTGGGAATTTGGGAATTTTGGGGTTGGGGATTTGGGAATTTTGGGATTGGGGATTTTGGGGATGGATCCCAGACTGGGGGAGGATTTTGGGAAATCTGGGAATTTCAAGGGATTTTATGGAATTCAGAGAATTCTGGAATTCCCAGAATCAGAATTATTGAATTTTGGGATTTTTGTGGGATTGATGGAATTGTGGAATTCTGGGATCATGGAATTACTGAATTTTGGAATTGTGGAATTAATGGAATTCTGGGATCATGGAATTAAGAAATTGCAGAATTTCAGAATCATGGAATGATGAGATTGTGGGCTCATGGGATTTATGGAATTTTGGAATTCCAGAACAATGGGATTGTGGAATTCTAGAATTGTGGAATCACGGAATTTATGGAATTCCACAATTATGGAATTCTGGTACCATGGAATTTTATGGAATTTATGGAATCCCAGATTCATGGCATCACGGAATTCCAGAATCAGGAATTATTTAATTTTGGGATGGAATTCCAGAATCGGGAATTATTTAATTTTGGGATTGTGGAATTCATGGAATTCTGGGATTGTGGAATTCCAGATTGGTGCAATTGTGGAATTTGTGGAATTTATGGAATTAAAGGAATTCTGCGATCGTGGAAATACTGAATTCTGGCATCATGGAATTTATGGAATTGTGAAATTCCAGATTGATGGAATTCTGGGATCACGGAATTCCAGAATCAAGGAATTATTGAACTTTGGGATTGTGGAATTCATGGAATTCTGGGATCATGGAATTCATGGAATTTACGGAGTTTACGGAACTTATGGAATTCTGGGATTGTGGAATTCCAGAACAATGAAATGATGGAATTCCAGAATCAAGGAATTATTGAATTCTGTGGTAATGGAATTTATGGAATCGATGGAATCGATGGGATTTATGGAATTTTGCAATTCCAGAACAATGGGATTGTGGAATTCTAGAATTGTGGAATCACGGAATTTATGGAATTCCACAATTACGGAATTCTGGCACCGTGGAATTCATGGAATCCCAGATTCATGGCATCACGGAATTCCAGAATCAGGGAATTATTTAATTTTGGGATTGTGGAATTCATGGAATTCTGGGATCATGGAATTTATGGAATACATGGAATTCTGGGATTGTGGAATTCTGGGATAATGGAATTGTGGAATTCATGGATTTCTTCGATAATGGAATTGTGGGATCGTGGAATTCCCAAATCAAGGAATTATTGAATTTTGGGATCGTGGAATTTATGGAATTCAGGGAATTGATGGAAATTTATGTAATTATGGAATCAGGGACGTATTGAATTGAGGAAATGTGGAATTTATGGAATGACGGAATTTAGGGAATTGTGGAATTCATGGAATTCTGGGATTGTGGAATTCTGCGATCATGGAATTGTGAAATTTATGGAATTCTGGAATTGCGGAATTACAGATTCAGGGAAGTATTGAATTTTGGAATTCTGGGATTGCTGAACTATGGGATCATGGAATTTATGGAATTCCGGGATTGTGGAAAGACAAAATAATGGAGTTATGGAATTACGGAGTTACAGGATCGTGGAATTTCTGGAATTGTGGAATTTTGGGAACACGGAATTAATTAAATTTATGGAATTTATGGAATTGTGGAATTGCGGAATTCCAGGAAAATGGAATTATTGAATTTTAGGGTTGGGGAATTAATGGAGTTTTGGGATCATGGAATTCTGGGCTGGAATTTCCAGGTCCCTCTGCCAAGAAAAGCCTTTTCCCAGGAATTTTCCTGGGAATTTTCCTGGGAATTTCCCCAGAATTCCGGATTTTTCTCAGGAAGCGCTTCCAGCCCGGAATGAGAAGAAAAAGCAGAAAGAGAGAAAATTCCAAGGCCAATCCCAAAATTCCCTACCTTGGGCTCTACTTTTATTCCCAGAACCTGAACAAGTGGAAAAAACAAAATTCCCATCAGGAAAATCCCAAATTCCACTGGGAAAAGCAAAATTCCAGCGGGAAAAATAAAATTCCAACCGGAAAAGCCAAAATCCCATTGGAAAAATCGAAATTCCAGTGGGACAAAAATGAAAATCCAGTGGGAAAAGCAAAATTCCCTTGGAAAAACACAAAAATTCCCCTGGAAAAAACGAAACTCCATTGGAAATTATGAAATTCCATCAGGAAAAAAATAAGATTCCAGGGGAAAATCCCAATCCCAAAACTTCCAAAACCCTTGGAATGATTTTTTTTAAACCTCCCAAGAAATCCTGGGAAAATCCTGGGAAATTAATTGAAAATTCCCAGAAAACTTCCAGGAAATTGATGGAAAATTAAAAAAAAAAATCATGAAAAATTCCCAGAAAATTCCTGGAAAATGCCAAAAAAATTCCCAGAAAATTCCTGGGAAATTCTCTGAAAACTCACAGGGAATTCACAGAAATTTCAAAAAAAGTCCCCCAAAAATTCCCAAAAATCCCCAAACATTCCCTGTAAGTTCCCATAAAATTCCTAATAAATTCCCAATAAATTTCCCATGAAATTCCCAGAAAATTCCCAGTGCTGACCAGTTCCTCCAGGTACCACCACCCCTCACTGAAAATTTAATAAATTTTTTTTTCAAGATTTCCCAAAAAATTCCCCAAAAATCCCATTAAATTCCCTGTAAATTAAAAAAAATTCCCAAAAAACTCCAGAAAGTGTTTGGATACTTCCTGGAAAATTCCCAGAAAATTTTTGGAAAATTCCCAGAAAATTCCCCAAAAGATCGCCAAAAATTCCTTTTAAATTCTGCGTAAATCCCCAAAAGTTCCCCAAAAATTACCAAAAAATTTGAAAAAATTTAAAAAAAATCAGGAAAAAATCTCCAAAAATCCCTGAAAATTCCAAAAAAATTCCCCAAAAATTCCCAATAAAACACCATAAAATTCCCAAAAAATTCCCAATAAATTCCTATAAAATTCTCCATAAATTCCTGTTTCTGACCTTGGTGCGTTGATGCTGCAGGAGGCGCTGCAGCAGCTCTGCGTGCACCACCGCTGGTCATTGAAAATTCCGTAAAAAATTTAAAATTCCCCAAAAAATTTTTTTAAATCCCCCAAAAAATCCCACAAATTTCCCCAACACATTCCCCGTAAATTCCCCCAAAAATCCCCCAAAATTCCCCAACACATTCCCTGTAAAGTCCCCAAGAAATCCCAAAAATTCTTTAAAAAATTCTCAATGAATTCCCAGGAGAGTCCCCGAAAATTTCCCTCAAAATCCTGGGAAAATTACAAAAAATTGCTTCAAAATACCCCTAAAAATCCAAAAAATCCCCCCAAAAATCCCAGAAAATTCCCAAAAATTCCCCCAAAATTACCAGAAAATTAGAAAAAAAATTCAAAAACATTCCAAAAAATTTCCAAAAAAATCCCCAAAATTCCCAAAGAAAATCCCAAAGAAAATCCCAAAGAAAATTCCCAAAAATTCCCTTAAATTCCCGGCATTCTGACCTTGGTTTTGGCGTGCTGCAGGAGCCGGGGCAGCAGCTGCGGCTCCAGGCGCGAGCGCAGCAGCTCCGGGGGCGCCGCCGCTCATTAAAAATTCAGTAAAAATTGATTGAAAAATTCCCTCCAAATTCCCCCAAAAATTTGAAAAAATCCCCAAAAAAATCCCCAAAAATTCCAGCAACAATTCTCAGAAAAATAATTCCAGAAAAATCCCAAAAAATCCCCGAAAATTCTCAATAAATTCCCAGTAAATTCCCAATAAATTCCCAATAAATTCCCATAGAATTTGCAATAAATTCCAATAAATTCCTATAAAATCCCCAATAAATTCCCGGCATTCTGACCTTGGTTTTGGCGTGCTGCAGGAGCCTCTGCAGCAGCTGCGGCTCCAGGCGCGAGCGCAGCAGCTCCGGGGGCGCCGCCGCTCATTAAAAATTCAATAAAAATTGATTGAAAATTCTCTCAAAATTCCCCCAAAAATTTGAAAAAATCTCCCAAAAAAATCCTCAAAAATTCCAGCAACAATTCTCAGAAAAATAAGAAAAAAATTCCAAAAAAATTCCAAAAAAATCCCAAAAAAATCCCCGAAAATTCTCAATAAATTCCCAGTAAATCCCCAATAAATTCCCATAGAATTCACAATGAATTCCCAATAAATTCCTATAAAATCCCCAATAAATTCCCGGCATTCTGACCTTGGTTTTGGCGTGCTGCAGGAGCCTCTGCAGCAGCTGCGGCTCCAGGCGCGCGCGCAGCAGCTCCGGGGGCGCCGCCGCGGCCACGCGGCCGTAACAGAGCACCAGGGCCGCGCGCAGCTTCTCCTGCTCCGCCTCGCTGCGCTCCTGGGGGACAAAAACATGGGATAAACATGGGGAAAACATGGGGAAAACATGCGGAAAACATGGGGAAAAACATGGAAAAAACATGGGAAAATATGGGGAAAAATATGGGGAAAAACATGGAATAAACATGGAATAAACCATGGGAAAAACATGGAATAAACCATGGGAAAAACATGGAATAAACCATGGGAAAAACATGGGAAAACTGGGGGGAAAATATGGGGAAAAACATGGGAAAATGGGGGGAGCACAAGGGCGGCCACTGCTTCCCCTGTTCCGCTTCACTCCTCTCCTAGGGGGGAAAAGCATGGGAAAAACATGGAATAAACATGGGGAAAACATGGGGAAAATCATGGAAAAAACATGGGAAAATATGGGGGCAAAATATGGGGAAAAATGTGGGAAAACCATGGGAGAATGGGGGGAGCACGAGGGCGGCCGCTGCTTCTCCTGCTCCGCCTCGCTGCGCTCCTGGGTGGGAAAACATGGGAAAAACATGGGATAAACATGGGATAAACATGGAAAAATTGGGGGCAAAATATGGGGAAAAACATGGGAAAATGGGGGGAGCACGAGGGCGGCCGCTGCTTCTCCTGCTCTGCTTCGCTCCTCTCCTGGTGGGAAACCGGGGAAAAACATGGAATAAACATGGGGAAAACATGGGAAAATTGGGGGGAAAATATGGGGAGAAACATGGAATAAACATGGGAAAATTGGGGGAAAATATGGGGAAAAACATGGGAAAATGGGGGGAGCACGAGGGCGGCGGCTGCTTCTCCTGTTCCGCTTCACTCCTCTCCTGGTGGGAAAAACATGGGATAAACATGGGATAAACATGGGGAAAACATGGAAAAATTGGGGGGGAAATATGGGGAAAAACCTGGGAAAAATTGGGGGAAAATAGGGGAAAAACATGGGAAAATGGGGGAGCACGAGGTGGCGCGCTGCTTCTCCTGCTCCGCTTCGCTGCGCTCCTAGGGGAGAAAAACATGGGAAAAACATGGAATAAACATGGGGAAAACATGGGGAAAAACATGGAAAAAACATGGGAGAATTGGGGGGAAAATATGGGGAAAAAAATGGGAAAAATTGGGGGAAAATAGGGGAAAAACATGGGAAAATGGGGGGAGCACGAGGTGGTGCGCTGCTTCTCCTGCTCCGCTTCGCTGCGCTCCTGGGTGGGAAAAACACGAGATAAACATGTGAAAAACATGGGATAAACATGGGGAAAATATGGAGAAAAACATGGGAAAAATTGGGGGAAAAATATGGGAAAAACATGGAAAAAACCATGGGAAAAACATGGAATAAACCATGGCAAAAACAAGGAATAAACCATGGGAAAAACATGGGAAAATGGGGGGAGCACGAGGGCGGTCGCTGCTTCTCCTGCTCCGCTTCACTCCTCTCCTGGTGGGAAACCGGGGAAAAACATGGAATAAACATGGGGAAAACATGGGAAAATTGGGGGGAAAATATGGGGGAAAATGTGGGAAAAATTGGGGGAAAATATGGGAAAACCATGGGAAAATGGGGGGAGCACGAGGTGGCGCGCTGCTTCTCCTGCTCCGCTTCGCTGCGCTCCTGGGTGGGAAAAACATGGATAAACATGTGAAAAACATGGATAAACATGGGGAAAATATGGGGAAAAACATGGGAAAAATTGGGGGGAAAATATGGGGAAAAACATGGAAAAAACCATGGGAAAAACATGGAATAAACCATGGCAAAAACAAGGAATAAACCATGGGAAAAACATGGGAAAATGGGGGGAGCACGAGGGCGGTCGCTGCTTCTCCTGCTCCGCTTCACTCCTTTCCTAGGGGGAAACATGGAAAAAACATGGAATAAACATGGGAAAAACATGGGAAAATTGGGGGGGAAATATGGGGAAAACCATGGGAGAATGGGGGGAGCACGAGGGCGGCCGCTCCTCCTCCTGCTCGGCCTCACTGCACTCCTGGGGGGGTAAACATGGAATAAACCATGGCAAAAACATGAAATAAACCATGGCAAAAACATGGAATAAACCATGGCAAAAACATGAAATAAACCATGGCAAAAACATGGAATAAACCATGGCAAAAACATGGGAAAATTGGGGGGGGAAATATGGGGAAAAATATGGGAAAATTGGGGAGGAAATATGAGTAAAAATATGGAAAAAATGGGGGAAAATATGGGGAAAAACATGAAAAAATTGGGGAAAAACCATGGGAAAAACATGGAAAAATTGGGGGAAATACAGGGAGAAACATGGAAAAATTGGGGAAAAAACATGGGAAAAACGTGGAAAAAATGGGGGGGGAAATATGGGGAAAGTGGAGAGGAAATGGGGGAACCAAGGGGGAAAGTGGGAGGGGAAATGGGCAAAAAATGGGGAGAAAACAGGGAAAAGTGAGGGGAAAATGGGGGGAAAATATGGGAAAATGGGGGAATAACATAGGGAGAATGGGGGGAAATGTGGGAAAAACATGGGGAAAAATATGGGGGAAATGGGGGGAAAAGAGGGAGAAAAACTGGGAATAATGGGGGGAAATAGAGGAAAAAAATGGGGAAAACATGTGAAAAAAGGGGGGGAAATGGGGGGGAACATGGGGAGGAATGGGGAGAAAATATGATTAAAAATAGGGGGAAGTATGGGGAAAATGGGGTGGGAATTGGGTAAATAGGGGGAAAATGGGGTGAAAATGTAGGGCAAAATAAGGAAAAATATGGGGAAATAGAAGAGAAAATGGAAGAAAAATGGGGGGGGAAATGGGGGAAAATATGGGGAAAATGGGGGGAAAAATTTGGAATAATGGGGGAAAATGGGGGGAAATCAGGGAGAAATGTGGAAAAACATGGGGGTAAATTGGGGGGGGAAATGGAAGGAAAATGTGGGAAAAATCTGAGAGGATAATGGGGAAAAAGAGGGGGAAAACTGGGAATAATAAGGGAAAAATATGGAAAATGTGGGGGAAATGGGGGAAATGTGGGGGAAATAAGGGAAAAATGGGGCGACATGGGAGGAAAAATGAGAGAAAAATGGGGGGAAATAGGGGGGAAAACAGGGAAAATGTAGGGGAAATATGGGGAAAATTGGGGGGATAATGGGGGGAAAAGGGGGGGGGAAATTGGGAATAATGGGAGGAAAATATAAAGAAAATGGGTGGAAATAGGGGAAAAATAGAGGAAATTGGGGAAATGGTGGAAAAAGGGGGGAAAATGGGGGAAAAGCAGAAAGAAAACATGGGTGAAGGGGGAAATGGAGGGGAAAAAAGGGAAAAATATGGAAAATGGGAGAAAATGAGGGGAAAATTGGGGGAAAATATGGGAAAATTGGAGGGGAAATGGGGGGCAAAATGGGGGGAAAATGGGGGAATAAAATCGAGAAAACGGAGGTGGAATGGGGAGGGAAATGTGGGAAAGATGTGGGGAAATTGGGTAAAATGGTGGGGATAAAATAGAGAAAATGGGCAGGGAAGTTGGGGAAAAACATGGAAAAAATATGGGGGGAAATGGGGCGAAAATATGGGAAAATGAGGGGGAATGGGGGTAAAATAGGGGGGAAATGGGTGGATAAGATAGGGAAAAAATATGGGAAAATGAAAGGTGAAATGGGGAAGAATGAGGGGATAAAATTTGGGGAAATTTGGGGAAATGGGGAGGAAAATGGAGGGAAAAGGGGAAGGAAATGGGAGGGAAATGGGGAGAAAAATTGGGGGAAATGGGGCAAAAATACGAGAAAAAAAAAAAGGGGGAAAATGGGAGGAAAATGGGGGGAAATGAGATCAACATAGAGAAATATGGAAAAATGCGGGGAAAACCTGGGAAAACACAGGAAAAAGTGGGAAAATGGGAAAACCGCGAGAAAAAATGGGAAAACGTGGGGAAATATGGGGAAAACACATGAAAAACCATGGAAAAGCACGGGAAAAACTGAATTCCAATTTCATGGAATTCTGGGATCAGGGAGTTTTGGAATTCCTGAATTAGGGAATTCCGAAATACACGGAATTTTGAGGTCACGGAATTCCAGAAATCACGGAATTCCCATTAAAATCCTGGAATTCCCAAGGGAATTTCCTGTTCAAAACCACAAAAATCCTCTGGAAATCCTGGAATTCCAAGGAATGGATGAAATATTCCCAAAAAATCCTCAACCTGAGGCCATTCCCATCCCTCCCCATCCCCATTTTTCCCCATTTTTTCCCCATTTTTTCCCATTTTCCCGTGAATTTTTCCCCATTCTTCCCCTTTTTTTCCTTACTGTTTTTCTACCATTTCCCCATTTTTACTTCCCTTTTCCCCCCCTTTTTCTCTTTCCCCCCATTTTTCCCATATTTTTCCCATTTTTCCGCATTTTTCTCTCACTTTTTCCCATTTTCCCTATTTTCCCATTTCTTTCCCTTTTTTCCTCATTTCTTCCTCATTTTTTTCCCCATTTTTCCCCCATTTTTCCCCCATTTTCCCATTTCTTTCCCCTTTCTCCCCATTTTCTCCCTATTTTTTTCCATTTACCCCAATTTTCCCCATTTTTCCCATATTTTCCCCCATTTTCTTCCCCATTTTCCCCCCGTTTTTCCCATTTCCCCCCATCTTCCCCAATTTTTTCCTTTTTTCCCCATTTTCCTCCCATTTCTTCCTTTTTTTCTCCCCATTTTTCTCCCATGTTTCCCCATTTTTTCCTCATTTTTCCCCCATTTTCCCCATTTTTTTCTCCATTCCCATTTTTCCCATTTCCCCCCAATTTTTCCCCCCATTTTTCTTCCCATTTCCCCCCATTTTTTCCTCATTTTTCCCCGTTTTCCCATTTCTTTCCCTTTTCTCCCCATTTTCTCCCTATTTTTTCCCATTTACCCCAATTTTCCCCATTTTTCCCATATTTTTCCCATATTTCCCCCATTTTCCCCATTTCCCCCCATCTTCCCCAATTTTTTCCTTTTTTCCCCATTTTCCTCCCATTTCTTCCTTTTTTTCTCCCCATTTTTCTCCCATGTTTCCCATTTTTTCCTCATTTTTCCCCCCATTTTCCCCATTTTTTTCTCCATTCCCATTTTTCCCATTTCCCCCCAATTTTTCCCCCCATTTTTCTTCCCATTTCCCCCCATTTTTTCCTCATTTTTCCCCATTTTCCCATTTCTTTCCCTTTTCTCCCCATTTTCTCCCTATTTTTTCCCATTTACCCCAATTTTCCCCATTTTTCCCATATTTTTCCCATATTTCCCCCATTTTCCCCATTTCCCCCCATCTTCCCCAATTTTTTCCTTTTTTCCCCATTTTCCTCCCATTTCTTCCTTTTTTTCTCCCCATTTTTCTCCCATGTTTCCCCATTTTTTCCTCATTTTCCCCCCCATTTTCTCCATTTTTTCTCCATTCCCATTTTTCTTCCCATTTCGTCCCATTTTTTCCTCATTTTTTCCTCATTCTCCCCAGTTTTTTCCTCATTTTTCCCCATTTTTTCCCGTTTTTTTCCCAAATTCCCACCTTGAAGATGCTGAACAACCCCTGGGATTTCCTGAAGGCGTCGGAATTCACAAATTCCTCCAATTTCTCCAAAGT
The DNA here is from genome assembly GCF_028551555.1 of Melozone crissalis. Classification (NCBI taxonomy): domain Eukaryota; kingdom Metazoa; phylum Chordata; class Aves; order Passeriformes; family Passerellidae; genus Melozone; species Melozone crissalis. The sequence goes on from NW_026536364.1 coordinate 45,863, forward strand.
TTCCTCCAGGTGGTTCCGGGCACAGATCCCAAAGCACAGCGAGAGGCCCTGGAAGGATTTTTGGGAATAAAATCCTGCAGCAAAATTCCCAAAGTTTTTTCCAGGATTTATTTCCAAGCTCTTGGGTTGCGTCAAGGGAATTCTCTTTTTTCCCACCTTTTTTCCCGTTTTTTTCCACCTTTTTTCCTGTTTTTTTTCATCTTTTTTTCCCATCTTTTTTCCATCTTTTATTTTCATTTTCCCACCTTTTTCCCACCTTTTTTTTTTTCCAGCTGGAAAAAGCCGGAAAAGTTGGAAAAAACATGGAAAAAAAAAAAGCTCCAAAAAATGGAGAAGAAAAAGCTGGAGAATGGAAAAAAATCTGGAAAAAAGATGGGGAAAATGCTGGGAAAAAAGTGAAAAAAACCCTGGAAAATGGAAAAAATATGGGAAAAATAGAAAAAAACTGGAAAAAAGGAAAAAAATCTGGAAAAAAGATGGGAAAAAAGTTGGGGAAAAAAGATGGAAAAAAGGTGAAAAAATCTTTTCCAACGCTCCCAATTCCCATTTTCCTTGTCCACATCCACCTCTGGCTGAAATCCCAGGAATTCCACCAAAATTCCCTGGAAATTCCATCCCAGCCAGAAATTCCTTCCCAAAATCTGGGAATTCTTGGAATTGCACGATTTTATCCACAATTTCCCTGGAATTCCACCCTTTTTTCCCCCCATCCCCTTAAAAATTCCCAAAACTTTCCAGCCCCCCAGAAATTCCGGAATCAGCGCCTCCCACGCCGTTCCCAGCAGGAAAACCCCCAGAATTCTCTGGGGATTTTTCTGGGAATTCCCATTCCCAGATTTTCCCCAATCCCATTTTTCCCATTCCCATTCCCAGATTTTCCCCAATCCCATTTTTCCCATTCCCATTCCCAGATTTTCCAATCCCAGACTTTCCCCATTTTTCCCCATTCCCAGATTTCCCAAACCCAGATTTTCCCCATTCCCAGGTTTTCCCACTCCCATTTCCCATTCCCATTTTCCCCATTTCCATTTCCCCATTCCCAGATTTCCCCATTCCCAGGTTTTCCCCAATCCCATTTTTCCCATTCCCAGATTTTCCCCATTCCCAGATTTTCCCCATTCCCGGATTTCCCATTCCCATTCCCAGATTTTCCCCATTCCCAGATTTTCCCCAATCCCATTTTCCCCACTCCCATTTTTCCCATTCCCAGATTTTCCCCATTCCCAGATTTTCCCCATTTTTCCCCATTCCCAGATTTTCCCCATTCCCATTTCCCATTCCCATTTTCCCCATTTTTCCCCATTCCCAGATTTTCCCCATTCCCATTTCCCATTCCCATTTTCCCCATTTCCATTTCCCCATTCCCAGATTTTCCCCATTTTTCCCCATTCCCAGATTTTCCCCATTCCCATTTTTCCCATTCCCATTCCCAGATTTTCCCCACTCTTATTTTCCCCATTGCCAGATTTCCGCATTCCCAAATTTCCCCATTCCCAAATTTCCCCATTCCCAGATTTTCCCATTCCCAAATTTCCCCATTCACATTTCCCCATTCCAGATTTCCGCCAATCGCATCTTCCCATTCCCATTCCCAGATTTTCCCCATTCCCAGATTTCCCAATCCCAGATTTTCCCCATTTTCCCCATTCCCATTTCCCACTCCCAGATTGTCCCCATTTCCTTTTCCCCATTCCCAGATTTTCCCCATTCCCATTTTTCCCATTCCCATTCCCAGATTTTCCCCACTCCCATTTCCCCATCCCCATTTTCCTCATTCCTATTTCCCCATTCCCAGATTTCCCCATTCCCAAATTTCCCCATTCCCAGATTTTCCCCATTCCCAGATTTCCCATTCCCAGATTTTCCCCATTTTTCCCCATTCCCAGATTTTCCCCATTCCCATTTCCCATTCCCATTTTCCCCATTTTTCCCCATTCCCAGATTTTCCCCATTCCCATTTCCCATTCCCATTTTCCCCATTTCCTTTTCCCCATTCCCAGATTTTCCCCCTTCCCATTTCCCATTCCCATTTTCCCCATTTCCTTTTCCCCATTCCCAGATTTCCCCATTCCCATTTTTCCCATTCCCATTCCCAGATTTTCCCCACTCCCATTTCCCCATCCCCATTTTCCTCATTCCTATTTCCCCATTCCCAGATTTCCCCATTCCCAGATTTTCCCCATTCCCATTTCCCCATTCCCAGATTTCCCCATTCTCAGATTTTCCCCATTCCCAAATTTCCCCATTCCCAGATTTTCCCCATTCTCAGATTTTCCCCATTCCCAGATTTTCCCCATTCCCATTTCCCCATTCCCAGATTTCCCCATTCTCAGATTTCCCCACTCCCATTTCCCACTCCCAGATTTTCCCCATTCCCATTTTCCCCATTTTCCCCATTTTCCCAGAATTCCGGGATTTTCCCGCGGGTTCCTGACCTCCCTGTCGGCCTCGTGGAGGCCCCGGGCGCTGTCCAGGAGCTCCTGGAGCTGCTCCCGCACCGGCCCCGACCGCGGGCACTGGGACAGCGACAGCCCCAGCAGCCGGTACAGGAACAGCTGGAATGACAAAAAAATAAAATGAAATTAAAAATTGGGAATTTGAGTTGGGAATGATGGAAAAAAACAGAATTCCAAAGGGATTTTGGGGTGGAAATCCAGAATTCCCAAGGGATTCCCGCACCGGCCCCGACCGCGGGCACTGGGACAGCAACAGCCCCAGCAGCCGGTACAGGAACAGCTGCAACGGAATAAAATAAAAAATTGGGAATTTTAGCTGGGAATGATGGAAAAAACCCAGAATTCCAAAGGTCCTGAAAATTCCATAAGGATTTGGGGTGGAAATCCAGAATTCCCAAGGGATTCCCGCACCGGCCCCGACCGCGGGCACTGGGACAGCGACAGCCCCAGCAGCCGGTACAGGAACAGCTGCAACGGAACGAAACGAAATAAAATAAAAAATTGGGAATTTGAGCTGGGAATGATGGAAAAAAACAGAATTCCAAAGGGATTTTGGGGTGGGAAACCCAGAATTCCCAAGGGATTCCCGCACCGGCCCCGACCGCGGGCACTGAGCCAGCGACAGCCCCAGCAGCCGGTACAGGAACAGCTGCAACGGAACAAAATAAAAAATTGGGAATTTTAGCTGGGAATGATGGAAAAAACCCAGAATTCCAAAGGTCCTGAAAATTCCATAAGGATTTGGGGTGGAAATCCAGAATTCCCAAGGGATTCCCGCACCGGCCCCGACCGCGGGCACTGGGACAGCGACAGCCCCAGCAGCCGGTACAGGAACACCTGGAATGACAAAAAAATAAAATGAAATTAAAAATTGGGAATTTGAGTTGGGAATGATGGAAAAAAACAGAATTCCAAAGGGATTTTGGGGTGGGAAACCCAGAATTCCCAAGGGATTCCCGCACCGGCCCCGCCCGGGGAAACAGAGCCAGGGCCAGCCCCAGCAGCCGGTACAGGAACAGCTGCAATGGAATGAAACGAAATAAAATAAAAAATTGGGAATTTGAGTTGGGAATGATGGAAAAAACCCGGAATTCCAAAGGGATTTTGGGGTGGAAACCCAGAATTCCCAAGGGATTCCCGCACCGGCCCCGACCGCGGGCACTGGGACAGCGACAGCCCCAGCAGCCGGTACAGGAACAGCTGCAATGGAATGGAATAAAATAAAATAAAAATTTGGGAATGATGGAATAACCAGAATTCCAAAGGTCCTGAAAATTCCATAAGGATTTGGGGTGGAAAACCCAGAATTCCCAAGGGATTCCCGCACCGGCCCCGCCCGGGGTCAGGCCCAGGCACCGGTACAGGAACAGCTGGAACGGAATAAAATTAAAAATTGGGAATTTTAGCTGGGAATGATGGAAAAACCAGAATTCCGAAGAGATTTGGGGTGGAAACCCAGAATTCCCAAGGGATTCCCACACCGGCCCCGACCGCGGGCACTGGGACAGCGACAGCCCCAGCAGCCGGTACAGGAACAGCTGCAACAGAACAAAACAAAATAAAATAAAAAATTGGGAATTTGAGTTGGGAATGATGGAAAAAACCAGAATTCCAAAGGGATTTTGGGGTGGGAAACCCAGAATTCCCAAGGGATTCCCGCACATGCCCCGACCGCGGGCACTGGGACAGCGACAGCCCCAGCAGCCGGTACAGGAACAGCTGCAACGGAATAAAATAAAAAATTGGGAATTTGAGCTGGGAATGATGGAAAAAAACGGAATTCCAAAGGGATTTTGGGGTGGGAAACCCAGAATTCCCAAGGGATTCCCGCACCGGCCCCGACCGCGGGCACTGGGACAGCGACAGCCCCAGCACCCGGTACAGGAACAGCTGGAACGGAACGGAATAAAATAAAATTAAAAATTGGGAATTTGAGTTGGGAATGATGGAAAAAACCAGAATTCCAAAGGGATTTTGGGGTGGAAATCCAGAATTCCCAAGGGATTCCCGCACCGGCCCCGACCGCGGGCACTGAGCCAGCGACAGCCCCAGCAGCCGGTACAGGAACACCTGCAATGGAATGGAATAAAATAAAATAAAAATTTGGGAATGATGGAATAACCAGAATTCCAAAGGTCCTGAAAATTCCATAAGGATTTGGGGTGGAAAACCCAGAATTCCCAAGGGATTCCCGCACCGGCCCCGCCCGGGGTCAGGCCCAGGCACCGGTACAGGAACAGCTGGAACGGAATAAAATTAAAAATTGGGAATTTTAGCTGGGAATGATGGAAAAACCAGAATTCCGAAGAGATTTGGGGTGGAAAACTCAGAATTTCGAAGAGATTTTGGGATGGGAAAACCAGAATTCCCAAGGGATTCCCGCACCAGCCCCGCCCGGGGACACAGAGCCAGGGCCAGGCCCAGGCACTGGTACAGGAACAGCTGGAATGGAGTAAAATAAAATAAAATAAAATAAAATAAAATAAAATAAAATAAAATAAAAAAATTGGGAATTTCAGCTGGGAAAACCTCAGGATGGAGCAGGGAAAATTCCCAGGTTTTCCCCATTCCCATTTTTCCCATTCCCAGATTTCTCTATTCCCACATTTCCCCATTCCCAGATTTTCCCATTCCCGGGTTTCTCCAATCCCAAATTTCCTCATTCCCACATTTCCCCATTCCCAGATTTTCCTCATTCCCACTTTTCTCCAATCCCATTTTCCTTATTCCCATTTTTTCCCTATTCCCCCATTCCCAGTTTCCCCATTCCCATTTCCCCATTCCCAGATTTTACCTATTCCCAGATTTCCCCATTCCCATTTTTCCCCATTCCCATTTTTCCCCAATCCTGTTTTTCCTATTCCCATTCCCAGATTTTCCCCATTCCCAGATTTCTCCATTCCCAGATTTCCCAATCCCAGATTTTCCCCATTCTGTGATTTTCCCATTCCCGCATTTTTCCAATCTCAGATTTCCTCATTCCCAGATTTCCCATTCCCAGATTTCTCCAATCCCAAATTTTCTCATTCCATTTTTTCCCCATTCCCCCATTCCCAGATTTCCCCATTCCAGATTTCCCCATTCCCAGATTTTCCCCATTCCCAGATTTCCCCATTCCCGTTTTTCCCCATTCCCAGATTTCCCCATTCCCAAATTTCCCCATTCTCAAATTTTCCCCATTCCTTTTCCCAGATTTCCCAGATTTTTCCCATTTTCCCCATTCCCAGACTTTCCCATTTTTCCTCATTCCCAGATTTCCCCATTCCCATTTTCCCCATTCTCAGATTTCCTCATTCCCATTTTTTCCCCATTCCCATTTTTTCCCCATTCCCAAATTTCCCCATTCCCAGATTACCCACTCCCATTTTGTCCCATTCCCAGATTTCCCCCATTCCCAGATTTTCCCATTTTTCCCAAATTTTCCCAGATTTTTCCCGTTTTTCCCCACCTTTTCCCGCTGGGATCCGTCGGAGCCGCGGAGCTGCCGGGAGGTTTCGGTCACCAGGGGACAAATCCAGGATTTATCCGGGAGCGATTCCAGGGAATCCTGGAAAAACTGGGGCAGGCAATGGGGGGGGGGTGGGAATTCCGGGAATTCCAGCTGGGAATCCCCAATTCCCACGGAAAAATCCCGTTGGAATTCTCGTTTTCCACCCAAAAATCCCTTTGGAATTCTGGTTCCCCACCCCAAATTCCCATGGAAAATCCCTTTGGAATTCCGTTTTCCCACCCCAAAATCCTTTTTGAATTCTGGTTTCGCATCCCAAATCCCCATGGAATTCTAAGAACTGTTTGGAATTCCAGCTTTCCATCCCAAAATCCCTTCGGAATTCTCATTTCCCATCCCAAATTCCCAGGAAAAATCCCTTAGAATTCTGGTTTCCCATCCCAAATTTCCATGGGAAAACCTTTGGAATTCCGGATTCCATCCCAAATTCCCTTTGGAATTCTCATTTCCCGTCCCAAATTGCCACAGAATTCTAAGAACCCATTGGAATTCCCAAAATTCCCATGCCAAATTCCCACAGAATCCCATGGAAATTCCCTTTGGAATTCCGGTTTTCCTTCCTGGTCCCTTTGGAATTCTGACTTCCCATCCCAAATTCCCATGGAAAATCCCTTTGGAATTCTCATTTCCCACCCCAAAATCCCTTTGGAATTCTGGTTTTCCATCCCAAATTTCCATGGAAAAACCTTCGGAATTCTGGATTCCCACCCCAAAATCCCTTTGGAATTCTCTATTCCCATCCCAAATTCCCAAGGAAAATCCCTCTGGAAGTCCCATTTCCCATCCCAAATTCCCATGGAAGATCTTTGGAATTCTGGTTTGCCATCCCAAAATCCCTTTGGAATTCTCATTTCCCATCCCGAATT
>NW_026536365.1:0-49971 GCF_028551555.1 Melozone crissalis
CCCATTTCAGAGCCCCCAGACCCATTTCAGAGCCTCCAGAGCCACCTTGCAGCCACCGCACCTGGGTGGTGGGGCCGTAGCCCTTGTCCTTGGCAGGGTGGGGCACAGTCCCACACCCACCTGCCCAGCCTCACAGGGACCCCCAGGGGTGTGCAGCCCCCAGACCCATTTCACACTCACAGCAGAGCCCCAGACCCACCTTGCAGCCACCGCACCTGGGTGGCACGGCCGTAGCCCTCATGGTCACAGACCCTCACAGCACCCCTGGCACTGTCCATACTCACTCCCACAGGGACCCCCATGTGTGTGCAGCCCCCAGACTCATTTCAGAGCCCCCAGACCCACCTTGCAGCCACCGCACCTGGGTGGCAGGGCCGTTAGCCCTTGTCACTGCAGGGGGACAATCCTGCTCCCACAGCCTCCCCCAGGGGGTGCGCAGCCCCCAGACTCATTTCAGAGCCCCCAGACCCACCTTGCAGCCACCGCACCTGGGTGGCGGGCCCGTAGCCCTTGTCGTTGCGGGCGGCGATGCGGAAGATGATGGCCGGCTTGGTGGTGTGGTCGATGTGGGCGCTGGCCAGGCTGGAGGCCGGCACCAGGCACGAGGGGCTGGGCCCGCAGTAGACCCTCATGAAGGCCAGCTGGGCGCCCCCCCCCGCGCGCCTCGGGGCCCCCCCCGGGCCCCCCCTGGATGGCCAGGTACACCGAGTACTCGGCGATGCGCCCCGACGTCACCGACGGCGGCTCCCACGTCAGGTGCGCCCCGTCGGGGCTCTGGGGACACAGGGGGGGGACAACGGGTCAGGTGTGGGGGGCATGGGGGACAGAGGGACACGGGGGGATCAGGGGGGCATGGGGGACAGAGGGACATGGGGACATGGGGGGATCAGGGGGGCATGGGGGACAGAGTGACATGGGGGCAAGGGGGGACAGAGGGACATGGGGGGGACAGAGGGACATGGGGTTAGGTGTGGGCAATATGGGGGGACAGAGGGACATGGGGGACACAGGGACAGGTGTGGGGGACACAGGGACATGGAGGGACAGAGGGGGACACAGGGTCAGGTGTGGGGGACATGGGGGTCAAGGGGGACACAGGGTCAGGTGTGGGGGACACAGGGACACAGAGGGGTCAGGGAGGACACAGGGGACATGGAGTCAGGTGTGGGGGACATGGGGGACAGAGGGACAAAGGGACAAAGGGGACGCAGGGGGACACTGGGTCAGGCGTGGGGGACATGAGAGACACGGAGGGGCCAGGGAGGACACAGGGGACACGGGTTCAGGTGTGGGGGACATGGGAGACAGAGGGGGACACAGGGAACATGAGGGGACACAGGTGTGGGGAACATGGGGGTCAAGGGGGACACAGAGGGGACAACGGGTTAGGTGTGGGGGACATGGGGGGTACGGGGGGCTATGAGAGGTGGGGGACATGGGGGGACACAGGAGGGTCCCTGCTGTGGGTCCAGGGTCCCTGTTATGGGTCTGGGGTCACCCTGCTGATCCTGATGGCGCAGGGCGCCCCTGGGAAGCTGGGCAGGGATGGGGTTGGGTTGGGTCAGGTCAGATTGGATCAGGTCAGGTTGGGTTTGGGTTGGGGTTGATGTTATGGGCTCCCCATGGGTTGGGGTCCCCGTTATGGGTCTGGGGTCCCTGTTTTGGGTCTGGGGTCTCTGCCAGGGTCACCTTGCTGATCTTGATGGCGCAGGGCGCCCCAGGGAAGCCGGGCAGGGATGGGGTTGGGTTGGGTCAGGTCAGATTGGATCAGGTCAGGTTGGGTTTGGGTTGGGGTTGATGTCATGGGCTCCCCCATGGGTTGGGGTCCCCGTTATGGGTCTGGGGTCCCTGTTTTGGGTCTGGGGTCTCTGCCAGGGTCACCTTGCTGATCTTGATGGCGCAGGGCGCCCCGGGGAAGCCGGGCAGGCAGGTTTTGAAGGCCGACAGCTCCGAGAAGGGCCCGCGGCCGCAGGCGTTGAGCCCGGCCACGCGGAACTTGTACGCCGTGCCCGGCTGCAGCTCCTGGCGGCGCAGCTGCGAGTGGTCCGGGACCCCGAGGCGTCGTCCTGTGGGGACAGGGGGACACGGTGGGGACATGGGGACAGGAACACTCCCAGAGCCAGGGACATGGACAGAGAAACCCCCCAGACATTGGGGACAGCCCATGGCACCACAGCTGCGAGTGGTCCGGGACCCCCGAGGCGTCGTCCTAGGGGACAGGGGGACACGGTGGGGACACGGCGAGGACAGAGAACCCAGGGTTGTCCCCCATGGGTGTCCCAGAGCTGTCCCAGGGCACGTCCTCAAAGCCATGAGCCTGTCCCAGAGCTGGCCCTGGATGTCCCCAGAGCTGTCCCCAGTGTCCTCAGGGCTGTCCCCCATGGGTGTCCCCAATGCCATGATCCTGTCCCCAAGGCTGTCTCCATGTCCCCAGGGCTGTCCCCAGAGCTGTCCCTGGTGTCCCAGAGCTGTCCCCAGGGCTGTCCCAGGGATGTCCCCAATGCCAAGAGCCTCTCCCAGAGCCGTCCCTGTGTCCCCTGGATATCCTCAGGGGCTGCCCCCATGTCTGTCCCTGGCCATCCCAGGGCTGTCCCTGTGTCTGTCCCCCATGTCCCCATGCCTGTCCCACGTCACTCACGTCAGTCGGGGGAGCGTCACTGGGGGGCAGGAAGTAGTGGGTGACCATCATGGTGGCGCCCTTGATGACCCCCACGTCTGTGCCCATGTCTGTCTCTGTGTCCCCAGGGCTGTCCCTGGCTGTCCCCGTGTCTGTCCCCGCGTCCCCACGTCTGTCCCCATGCCCGGGGTCACTCACATCGGCCGGGGGCGCGTCGTCGGGGGGCAGGAAGTAGTGGGTGACCATCATGGTGGTGCCCTTGATGACGCCCACGTCGAACCACTGGTTCTCCTTCTTGGGCAGCGCCTTGGGCGGCGCCCCTGGCTCCGGCTTCTGGCAGGGAGAGGGTTTGGGGAGTTTTAGGGGGAAATTGGGGATTTTATGGGGGAAATTGGGGGATTTTATGGGGGAAAATTTGGGGGTAAATTGGAAGAATTTTGAGGGAGATTTTAGGGAAATTCCTGGTTGGATTTAGGGGGGATCTATGAGGATTTCTGGGGAATTTTTGGGTGGGTTTGTGAGGATTTTGGGGGTGATTTTTGGGTGGGTTTGTGAGGATTTCAGGGGGGACTTTTGGGCGGATTTATGAGGATTTTGGGGGTGATTTTTGGGTGGGTTTATGAGGATTTTTGGGGGGGATTTTTTGGTGGATTTGTGAGGATTTTGGGAGAGATTTTTGTGTGGGTTTGTGAGGATTCTGGGGGGGATTTTTGGGTGGGTTTGTGATGATTTTGGGGGTGATTTTTGGGTGGGTTTGTGAGGATTTTGGGTTGGATTTTGAGGTGGATTTGTGATGATTTTAGGGGTGATTTTTGGGTGTGTTTGTGAGGGTTTTTGGGGAATTTTTGGGTGGGTTTGTGAGGATTTTGGGGGGATTTTTGTGTGGGTTTATGAGGATTTTGGGGGTGATTTTCGGGTGGGTTTATGAGGATTTTGGGGGGGATTTTTGGGTGGGTTTGTGAGGATTTTGGGGGGATTTTTGGGAGGATTTGTGAGGATTTTTTGCTGGATTTGTGAGGATTTTGGGAGAGATTTTTGTGTGGGTTTATGAGGATTTTGGGGGTGATTTTCGGGTGGGTTTATGATAATTTTGGGTTGGATTTTGAGGTGGGTTTGTGATGATTTTGGGGGTGATTTTTGGGTGGGATTGTGATGATTTTGGGGTGATTTCCAGGTGAATTTCCCCCCTCACTCACCACGGGGGTGCTCTCGATGCCGTTGGCCACCTCGGCCAGGGCGGCGGCCGCCTGCAGCTTGGCGGGGCTGGGGGCAACCGTGGGGCCTGGGGGGGCCACGAAGGCGCTCGAGGGGGCCAGGCCTGGGGGGGGGGCCACAAAAAATTGGGGAGAGGGCTTAAAAAAATCCCCACTGCATTCCTCACCCACCCCAATGTCAGCAGTGGGGTCACAAACCAACCCTAGGGGTGCCCCCCCCCTTGCCATGGGTGCCCTTCTAAGGGGTCCCAAACCCCTCCATGGGTGTCCCCCCACCCTTTCTGGGTCTCCCCCCTTTCTGTGGCTGCCCCCCCTCCATGGGTCCCAGACCCCTCCCCACCCCCTAAACACACCCAAAAGACCCCCTCCCCAAAAGGGTCCCAAAGCCCTCCATGGGCCCCCCCCGGGACCCCCTCCACCCCATAAACATCCCCTAAAAGGACCCCCCCCCCCAAAAATGGGTGCTCCCCCACGGATCCCAGACCCCTCCCCACCCCACAAACCCCCCTTAAAGGACCCCCAAAGGACCCCATTTCCCCCCACCACCATTGCCATGGGCGAGGGTCCCCCACCACCAAAGGACCCCATTCCCCCCAAAATTGCCGTGGGCAGGGGTCTCACACCCCCAAAGGACGCCTTCCCCCCACACCCCCCCCCACACCCCCAAAGGTCCCCATTTCCCATTCCCCCCTTGCCATGAGTGGGGGTCCCACCCCCAGATCCCCCCCCCAGGTGTCTCACCGTCGCCGGGGGGGGGCAGCAGGGCGGCGGGGGCGCCCCCCCCGGGCACCGTGCCCAGCTCCCCCAGGCCGTTGGCGTCGCCCGCGGGGTCGTTGAGGCTGTCGGCGGGGGCCAAGGCCTCGGTGGGCAAATGGGGAGGGGGCGCGGCCGCCTGGGGGGGCGCGGCGGGGGCGGGAGGGGGCGGGGCGGGGGCGGGGGGCGCGGGGGGGGCCGCGGGGGGGGTCCCGGCCTCGGCCAGGTGCTGCTGGTGCTGCACCAGCGCCGCCAGGTCCTGCTGGGTCAGCACCAGGGGCAGCGCCCCCCCCGCGCCCCCCGCGGCCTCCGAGACCCCCAGGGCGCCCCCCAGCTCCGAGGGGCCCCCCCCGGGCTCGCCGGGCTCCAGCGGCTCCGATGTGCCTGTGGGGAGGGGACAGACAGCGGGGACAGGTCAGGTGTGGGGTCACTGGGGTCATCGCAAAATGTACCCTGTGGGGTCATCCCAAAACCCACCCCATGGGGTCATCCTAAAATCCAGCCCCAACCTGCCTGTGGGGTCATTGGGGTCATCCCAAAACCCACCCCATGGGGTCATCCTAAAATCCAGCCCCAACCTGCCTGTGGGGTCATTGGGGTCATCCCAAAACCCACCCCATGGGGTCATCCTAAAATCCAGCCCCAACCTGCCTGTGGGGTCATTGGGGTCACCTCAAAATTCAGCCCCCCACCATGGAGTCATTGGGGTCATCCTAAAATTCAACTCCTCCACTGTGGGGTCAGCCCAAAATCCACCCCATGGGGTCATTGGGGTCAGTCCAAAATCCACCCCATGGGGTCACTGGGGTCATTCCAAAATCCACCCCATGGGGTCATTGGGGTCACCCCAAAATTCACCCCATGGGGTCATTGGGGTCATCCTATAATTCAACTCCTCCACTGTGGGGCCAGCGCAAAATCCATCCCATGGGGTCATTGGGGTCAGCCCAAAATCTACTCCGTGGGGTCATTGTGGTCATCCCAAAATTCATCCTATGGCCTCATCCTAAAATTCAACTCCTCCACTGTGGGGTCACCCCAAAATCCACCCTGTGGGGTTATTTGGGTCAGCCTAAAATCTACTTTGTGGGGCCATTGGGGTCACCCCAAAATCCACCCCCCCCACCATGGGGTCACTGAGGTCAGCCCAAAATCGACGCCATGAGGGTCCCCAAAATCCACCCTGTGGGCTCATTGGGGTCACCTGAAAATCCATGCCATCATCCCAAAATGCACTCCATGGGGTCACCCTGGTCCCCACTGTGCCACCCCCATAACCATGGGACCACCCACCATGGGACTGAGACCCCAGTGACTGCCCCCAAACCCCCCCAGGACCCCCCAAAGCCCCCCCAAACTGACCCATGACGGCCTGCTGCGCCGCCTGCAGCACGGCCTGGATGGCCAGGGCCTGGGCCTGGGGTCACCACCATGGAACTGCCATGACCATGGGACTATCCCATCACCCCCAAAACCCCTCAGGACCCCCTAAATGCCACCCAAACCCTCTCAGGACCCCCCAAACTGCCCCAAAACCCCCCCAAACTGACCCATGACGGCCTGCTGCGCCGCCTGCAGCACGGCCTGGATGGCCAGGGCCTCGGCCTGGGGTCACCAGCATGACCATGAGACCACCCCAGGACACCCCAAACCCCTCTCAGAACCCCCCAAACCCCTCAGGACCCCCCCAGACTGACCCATGACGGCCTGCTGCGCCGCCTGCAGCACGGCCTGGATGGCCAGGGCCTGCGCCTGCGCCTCCTCGCTGGCCGCAGCCGCCGCCGCCGCCTCGGCCGCCGCGGTGACCGCCAGCTCCTCGGGGGTCAGCCCCGGGGGTCCCCCCGCGCCCCCCGCCTCGGCCAGCAGCTCGGGGGGCAGCGCCAGCCCCTCGGCCGGGCCGCCCTCGGCCGCGCTCGGGGGCAGCACCACCACGGCCAGCGGCTCCGGGGAGCCCCCGGGCTCCGACCCGGCCTGGGCAGGGGGCGCGGCCTCGGGCCCGGGGGGCGACGGGGACGTGGCCGAGGCTGAGGAGGGGTCCTGGGATGGGTGGGGGTCTCCAGGAGGGGTGGGCGTGGTGGTGGTGGTGGTGGTGCTTGGGGGGGTCTCGGGGGGTGCCGGGGGGGATTCGGTCAGCGACGAGATGGTCTGGGGGGGGGGGGAAAGGGGAGAGGAAATGGGGTTGGGGGGGGAGAGATGAAGAGACCCCACCCCACCACCCCGAAATGGGGACTTGGGGGCCTCCAGAGGCACCAGGAAGTCCCGGGTGGCAGTGCCACGGTGCTTAGGGCACCCTTGGTGTCACCAGAGCTCCTCCCAGTGTCCTCAGATCTCCCCACAGTGTCCCCAAACCCCCTCCCAGTGTCCCCAAAACCTCCCCAACCATGGTCCCAGTGAGCTCCAGTGTCCCCAAATCCCCTTTTAATGTCCCCAAAGCCCCTCCCAGTGTCCCAAAATCCCTCTTCACTGTCCCCAAACCCCCTCCCCAGTGTCCCAAACCACCTCCCACTGCCCCCAAACCCCTTCCAATGCCCTCAACCCCCCCTCATTGTCCCCAAACCCGCTCCCAATGTCCCCAAATCCTCCCCCAATGTCCCCAAACCCCTCCCCAGTGCCCCTAAACCCCCTTTTTAATATCCCCAACCCTCCCCAATATCCCCAAATCCCATTTTAATGCCCCCAGACCTCCTCCCAGTGTCCCCAAATCCCCTCCCAGTGTCCCCTAATCCCCTTTTAATGTCCCCAAACCCATTTCTAATGTCTCCAAATCCCCTTTTAATGTCCCCAAACCGTCTCCCACTGTCCCCAAACCCCCTCCCCCCTGTCCCCACCCCCCTCCCCAGTGTCCCCAACCCTGTCCCCAGTGTCCCCAGCCCTGCTCACCGGCACGGCCGGCCCCGGCGCTGGCGTGGACTGAGTGACCGTGGTGACCGCCCGGGGCTGGGGGGTCCCGGTGCCGCCGCTGGGGCCGGGGCTGGGGGTCCCGGGGGGGGGCACGGGGGGACCCCCGGCCTCGCTGGGGGGGGTCTCCCCCTCCCCCTGCCCGTTGGCAGCCGGCGGGGGGGGCTCTGTGGGGACAACGGGGAGGGGTCAGCGAGGCACCACCCCAAAGCAAGGACGATTTGGGGACAATCTGGGGACAATTCAGGGGTCACCTTGGCTGGCGCCCATGCTGGCGGTGACCGTGGTGGCCGTGGCCGTTGTCCCCGTCTCGTGGGTCTCGCAGGGGGGGTTGGAGCAGGCGCGGGGGGGGCTGGTGGCAGCGGTGGTGGCACAGGGCGGGGGCGGTGTCACCCCCTCGGTGGCGGCCGTGCCGGTGGCACCGCTCTGGTGGCTCTGGCAGGGCGAGGAGCCCGCTCTGGTGGTGGCCGTGCTGGTGGTCCCGCTCTCGGGGGTCTCGCAGGGGGGGTTGGCACAAGGCGGGGACCCCCCCGTGCTGGAGGTGGTGGCCGTGGTGGCAGCGCTGGTGGCCGTGGTGGTGTCACCCGGCCGGGAGCCCGCGGTGGCCGTGGTGGCCGTGTTGGTGGTCCCGGTCTCGTGGGTTTCACAGGGAGGGTTGGAGCAGAGCTGCGACGATGTCGTTGTCACCGTGTTGGTCGTCCCCGTCTCGTGGGTCTCGCAGGGGGGGTTGGAGCAGGGGGGGACACCTCGAGGCGGTGGCACCGCTGCTGTCCCCGACTCGGGCGGGGGGCGCGAGGTGGCCGTGGTGGTGGTGGCCGTGCTGGTTGTCCCCGTCTCGTGGGTCTCACAGGGCGGGTTGGAGCAGAACCGTGTCCCTGTCGTTGTCACCGTGTTGGTTGTCCCCGTCTCGTGGGTTTCACAGGGCGGGTTGGAGCAGAGCTGTGACCCTGTCACTGTCACCGTGTTGGTTGTACCCGTCTCGTGGGTTTCACAAGGAGGGTTGGAGCACAGCCGTGTCCCTGTCGTTGTCACCGTGTTGGTTGTCCCAGTTTCATGGGTCTCACAGGGCGGGTTGGAGCAGAGCCGTGTCCCCGTGGTTGTCACCGTGTTGGTTGTCCCCGTCTCGTGGGTTTCACAAGGAGGGTTGGAGCACAGCCGTGTCCCTGTCACTGTCACCGTGTTGGTTGTCCCTGTTTCATGGGTCTCACAGGGCGGGTTGGAGCAGAGCTGTGACCCTGTCACTGTCACCGTGTTGGTTGTCCCCGTCTCGTGGGTCTCACAAGGAGGGTTGGAGCACAGCCGTGTCCCTGTCACCGTCACCGTGTTGGTTGTCCCCGTCTCGTGGGTCTCGCAGGGCGGGTTGGCACACAGCCGTGTCCCCGCGGGGCTCTCACAGCTCGCCGTGGTGGCCGCAGTGACCGTCCCCACCTCAGGCTGTCCCCAGGGCGTTTGGCACGGGGCGGCCTCCTGCGTTTGGCACGAGGTGACACCGCTGCCACCACCACCACCACCGCCGCCGCCACCATCGGGGGGACACAACCGCGCCGTCATCGTCGTCCCCGTGGCCACCGTCTGCTGCGTGGGGCAGGGCGGCGCCCCCGGCGTCCCCAAGCGCGCCGTCCCCGCCGCCGTGGGGGTGTTGGTGGTCCCGGTCTCGTGGGTCTCGCAGGGGGGGTTGGAGCAGGCCCGGGGCGGCGCTGCCACCACCGCCGTCCCCCCGCCCGCGTCCTCGCAGAGCTGCAGCTGCAGCTGCGCCCCCGTCCCCGTGCCCACGTTGGCCACCAGGCTGGTGGTGGCCGTGTTGGTCGTCCCCGTCTCGTGGGTCTCGCAGGGCGGGTTGGAGCACACCAGGGTGACGGTGCCCGGGGCGGCCTCGGCCGGGGGGGGCTCGGCCAGGCTGCCGCCCCCCGAGGTGGCCGCGGGGGGACCTTCGGCCGTCGGGGACGCCAGGATGGACACGGGGAGGTCGTGGACGGGCTGGGCCTCGACGCCGCTGGGCGTGGTGATGAGCGTCACCTGCGTGGGCTGGGACACCGGCTGTGTCCCCACGGGGGGGGGTCAGGGCAGGTGGCACTGAGCACAGGCACCGCCCCCTGTCCCCAGCCTCAAAGCTCTGTGACCCCCCCGACCTTGTGTCACCCCAAATTCCACAGTGTCCCCTCCCTACTCCTGTCAGCACAGCTGGGGCTGAGCGGCATTTGGGGACACCTCAGATGTCCCCAGTGTCACCAATGTCCCCACTGTCCCCTCACATGCGTGGTACTGGTCAGTGTCCCCAGTGTCCTAAATGTCCCCAGTGTCCCCCCTGTCCCTAATGTTCCCTCACCTGCATGGTGATGGTCGGTGTCCCCAATGTCCCCAGTGTCCCCTCACCTGCATGGTGATGGTCGGTGTCCCCAGTATCCCCCCTGTCCCAAATGTCCCCTCACCTGCATGGTGATGCTCAGTGTCCCCAGTGTCCCCCCACATGCATGGTGATGGTTGGTGTCCCCAGGTCCAGTGTCCCCCTAGTGTCCCCTCACCTGCATGGTTGATGGTCAGTGTCCCCAATGTCCCCAGTGTCCCCTCACCTGCATGGTGATGGTCAGTGTCCCCAATGTCCCCAGTGTCCCCTCACCTGCATGGTGATGGTCGGTGTCCCCAATGTCCCCAGTGTCCCCTCACCTGCATGGTGATGGTCGGTGTCCCCAATGTCCCCAGTGTCCCCTCACCTGCATGGTGATGGTCGGTGTCCCCAATGTCCCCAGTGTCCCCTCACCTGCATGGTGATGGTCGGTGTCCCCAGGCCGCCCCCGGCCGCGGTGGCCGTGATGGCCGCAGGGTTCAGCACCTGGCTGGACAGGGTGGCGATTGTCCCCAGCGTGGTGATGGGGGTGGCCAGCGAGGCCGTGGCGCTGTGGCCACCTGCCCCTCCGGCCAGGCTGGTGGACACTGTCCCTGTCACCGTCCCCAGCGTGGTCACACCTGCAGGGGACACGAGGGCCGTGAGTGACCGGTCAGGAAAGTGACCCCAAAGTGACCCCGTGGTGACACAGTGACCCCATGGTGACCCTTCCCCAAGACAGTGACCCCCGCCCCCCAAGTGACCTCCTGGTGTCCCCCCACTGTCCCCATGACCCCTTCAATGAGTGGGGGTCACTCTGGGGGTCACTGGGTCACCTCAGTGTCCCCATGGTGACCCCTCCAGCGACCTCTCAGTGACCCAATGACCCCCTGGTAACCCCCCACCCCTACCAGTGGTGTCCTTGACCACAAGTGACCACCCCAGTGACCCCTGGATGGACCAATGACCCCCCCAATGACCCCTCCAGTGACCAGTGGTGCCCTGGACCACCAGACTGGTCACCCCAGTGACCCAGAGGTGACCCCTGACCTTAGTGGTCACCCCAGTGACCCAGAGCTGACTCTTGACCACCAGAATGGTCACCCCAGTGACTCCTGGATGGCCCAATGACATCTCCAGTGACCGGTGGTGCCACTGACCACCAGACTGGTCACCCCAGTGACCCAGAGGTGACCCTTGACCACAACTGACCATCCCAGTGACCCACAGATGACCCAATGACCCCCAGAGTGACCCCCAACTCACCGGTGGTGCCCTTGACCACCAGAATGGTCACCCCAGTGACCCAGAGGTGACCCGTGACCACAAGTGACCACCCCAGTGACCCAGAGGTGACCCGTAGATGACCCACTGACCCCACTCACCGGTGGTGCCCTTGACCACCAGCGTGGTCACTGTGGGCTTGACGGCCGAGACGGTGACGGGGGTGACCAGCCGGACGCCCCCCATGGGCACCGTCCTCAGGATGGTCCCCGGCTGGCCCGGGGCTCCCTTCAGCACCACCTGGGGACACGGGGACAATGGGGACACCGCTGTCACCTGGGGGCCCTCGGGGCCGGGACCCCTTGGGGACAGCCTGCCATTGTCACCAAACCCCCCTTGACATTATCATCAATGTCCCCAAACCCCCCTTGACACGGTCACTGATGTCCCCAATCCCTGAGGTGACCACATTGGCGTCCCCAATGTCACCAAACCCCCCTTGCCACTGTCATCAATGTCCCCAAACCCTCAGGTGACCCCATCCCGGTGTCCCCAAACCCTCCCCATGTGACCCCTCCCCTGTCCCCTCCATTGTCCTTGAACTCTCCCAGTCTCAGGTGTTCCCAGGTGTCCCCAGGGTGGCTCAGGTGTCCCCAGGTGCCCATTCAGGTGTCCCCAGGGTAGTTCAGGTGTCCCCAGAGTAGTTCAGGTGCCCCCAGGTGCCTGTTCAGGTGTCCCCAGGTGCCTGTTCAAGTGTCCCCAGGTATCCCCAGGTGCCTGTTCAGGTGTCCCAGGGTGGTTCAGCTGTCCCCAGGTGTCCCCAGGGTGGTTCAGGTGTCCCCAGGTGCGGCCTCACCTGTGTCACGCCCTGCTGGCCGTGTCCCCCGCCCAGCTTGGGGACAGCCGTGATGATCTTGGCGGGGGTGCCGGTGCCCGAGGTCATCACCTTGGTGGTGATGATGGTGATGGGCGACTTGATCCCGGGGCTGCTGGTGACACCTGGGGACACCGGGGGGTCAGCGGGGTCATGGGGGGACATGGGGGGTGACAGGGGGGATCACAGAGGGACAGGGACATGGGGGGTCATGGGGGGACATGGAGGGGTCAGCAGGGTCATGGGGGGGGTCACAGGGGGACAGGGACACAGGGGGTCACGGGGGGACATGGAGGGGTCAGCAGGGTCACGGGGACATGGAGGGGTCAGCAGGGTCACGGGGACATGGAGGGGGTCAGCAGAGGGACAGGGACATGGGGGAGGTCACAGAGGGACACAAGGGGGTCAGCAGGGTCACAGGGGCATGGGGGGACAGGGACATAGGTCAGGGGGGACATGGGGGGGTCACAAGAGGGTCAGCAGGGGGACAGGGACACACACAGGGGGGACAGGGCAGGACATGGGTCAGGGGGACACGGGGGTCACCCCCTGTCACTCACTGGTGGCCCCTGACTGGGTGGCGATGGCGGATTGAGGGGATGGGGGAGTTTGGGGGGTCTCAGGGATGGTTCAGGGATCTCAGGGTAATTTGGGGAGGGGTCTCACTCACCAGTAGCCCCCAGATGGGTGATGATGGCCGACATGGGGATGGTTTTGATGATGGGGGTGATACCAAGGATGGGGTCTCAGGGAGGTTTAGGGGTCTCAGGGAGGTCAGGGGTGGTTTGGGGGTCTCAGGGAGGTCAGGGATGGTTCGGGGGTCTCGGGGATGGTTTGGGGGTCTCAGGACGGGTTCAGTTAATTTGGGGAGGGGTCTCACTCACCGGTAGCCCCCGACTGGGTGATGATGGCCGACATGGGGATGGTTTTGATGATGGTGGTGGTGCCGGGCTTGGTGGTGCTGGGGGACACGCTGCTGATGCCCAGGATGGTGGGGGGCTTGGCCGCCCCCGCCCCCGCCTGCGTGCTGGTCAGGATGGTGGTGGGCTTCCCCTCCCCCGACGTCACCAGCTTCAGGATGGTCCCCGCGGGCAGGGGGCCCTTGGTCTGGGGAGGGGGACAGCGAGGGGAGTGGTCATTTGGGGAGGGGTCACTCAGGGGAGTGGTCATTTGGGGAGTGGCCACTCAAGGAGGGGGTCACTCAGGGTAGGAAGTCATTCAGGGGGGTGGTCACTCAGGGAGTGGTCACTCAGGGTGGGGGTCACTCAGGGTGGGGGGTCACTCAGTGGGATGGTCACTTGGGGAGTGGTCACTTGGGAGGGGGTCACTCAGGGAGTGGTCAGTCAGGGGAGTGGTCACTTGGGGAGTGGTCATTCAGGGGAGTGGTCACTCGGAGGAGTGGTCACTTGGGAGGGGGTCACTCAGTGGGATGGTCACTTGGGGAGTGGTCACTTGGGGAGTGGTCATTCAGGGGAGTGGTCACTCGGAGGAGTGGTCACTTGGGAGGGGGTCACTCAGGGAGTGGTCAGTCAGGGGAGTGGTCACTTGAGGGGGGGTGGTAATTTGTGGAGTGGTCATTCAGGGGAGTGGTCACTTGGGAGGGGGTCACTCAGGGAGTGGTCAGTCAGGGGAGTGGTCACTTGAGGAGTGGTCAGTTGGGAGGGGGTCATTCAGGGTGGGGGTCACTCAGGGTGAGGGGGTCACTCAGTGCGATGGTCACTTGGGGAGTGGTCACTTGAGGGGGAGTGGTAATTTGTGGAGTGGTCATTCAGGGGAGTGGTCAGTCAGGGGAGTGGTCACTTGGGGGGGGGTCACTCAGGGAGTGGTCAGTCAGGGGAGTGGTCACTTGGGGAGTGGTCATTCAGGGGAGTGGTCACTCAGAGGAGTGGTCACTTGGGAGGGGGTCACTCAGAGGAGTGGTCAGTCAGGGAGGTCACTCAGTGGGGTGGTCACTGAGGGAGTGGTCAGTCAGGGTAGTGGTCATTTGGGGAGTGGTCATTCAGGGGAGTGGTCACTCGGGGCTGTGGGGGTCACTCAGGGAATGGTCAGTGAGAGGAGGGGTCACTCAGGGGAGTGGTCAATGCAGGAGACAGTGGTCACACAGGAGTGGTCACTCAGGGGGTGGTCATTCAGGGGGGTGGTCACTTGGGAGGGGGTCACTCAGTGGGACGGTCACTCGGGGAGTGGTCACTCGGGAAGGTGGTTACTTGGGGGGACGGTCACTCGGGGAGTGGTCACTCGGGGCTGGGGGGTCACTCAGAGGAGTGGTCGGACAGGGAAGTGGTCACTCGGAGAGTGGTCAGGCAGGGAGGGGAGGCAGTCATTCAGGGGAGTGGTCACTTGGGGAGTGGTCAATCAGGGTGGGGTCACTTGAGGGGGTGGTCACTCAGGGGAGTGGTCAGACAGGGGAGTGGTCACTCAGGGGGGAGTGGTCAGTGAATTTTGGGCAGGGACTCAGAGGCTTGAGGGGTTTCAGTGATTTGGGGTAATTTTGGGGTATTTTCGGGGTGATTTTGGAGTAATTTTGGGGGCAGTTTTGGGGTAATTTTGGGGGATTCTGGGGTGTCACCTGTATGATCTGGGTGACGGGGCCGCTCCAGGCCTGCCCGGTGACAGCTGAGGGGGTTTTTGGGGGATCTCAGAGCTTTGGGGATAATTTGGGGGCAGTTTTGGGGGATTTTGGGGTGTCACCTGTACGATCTGGTGACGGGGCCGCTCCAGGCCTGCCTGGTGATAGTGAGGGGGGATTTTGGGGGGGGGTCTCAGGGCTTTGGGGGTAATTTTGGGGGCAGTTTTGGGGGATTCTGGGGTGTCACCTGTATGATCTGGGTGACGGGGCCGCTCGAGGCCTGCCCGGTGACAGCCGAGCTCTGCACAGGTTTCGTCTGCACCACCGACATCACCTTGCCCAGGTTGGAGATCTGGGGGGTTCAAGAGGGGTCAGAGACCCCCCCCCCCCAAATCTGTGTCCCCCCCATATCCCCCCCCCAAATCTGTGCCCTCCCCATATCCCCCTCCCCAAGACCCCCAAATCTGTGTCCCCACCCCACCAACGTCCCCTTCTGTCCCCAAATCCAGGGGTCCATCACCCCAAACCCCCCCAAATTCATGTCCCCACCCCCCCCAATGTCCCGTGTCCCCAAACCTGTGTCCCCTCCCCAGTGTCCTCCCTGTCCCCAAACCCCTGTCCCCCCTAATGTCCCCAAACTTGTGTCCCCGCCAATATCCCCAAATCCGTGTCCCCACACTCCCAATGTCCCCAAACCCATGTTCCCACCCCCCAAAATGTCCCTGTCCCCAAAGCCATGTCCCCCTCCACCCACTATCTCCCCTGTCCCCAAACCCATGTTCCCCCTCAGTGTCCCCCCCGTCCCCTCCCCAATGTCCCCAAACCCATTTCCCCCCCGTTCCCAAACCCATGTCCCCTCCTCAATGTCCCCCTCTCCCCAAACCCATGTCCCTAAACCTGCGCCCCCCACCAATGTCCCCCCCAACATCCCCAAACTCGTGTCCCCACACTCCCAATGTCCCCAGATCCATGTCCCACCCCACAAATGTCCCCAAACCCGTGTCCCACCCCCTGAATGTCCCCAAACACGTCCCCCCTCACCAGGGCGCTGCCCCCCGGCACGGAGATGGGGCTCTTGACCAGCGTGATGGTCTTGGTGACCCCTCCGACCACGGTGGTGACCACCTGGGCCTGCTGGGCCACCGTCACCGTCCCCGACTTGTGCACGGTGATGATGGGCCGGGTGGCCGCGTTGGTGGCCGCGGGTGACGCCCCCGCCGTGCCCACCTGGGCCGCCGCCGTCTTCAGCATGCGCGTGGCGGGGTTGCTCACCTGGGGGGACACGTGGGGACAGCGTTGGGGACACGATGGGGACATGTGGGGACAGCACAGGGACAGCGTGGGAACGTGGGGGGACATTGAGGGGACATGGTGGAGGACATTGTGGGGAGATTGAGGGGACATGGTGGGGACAGGGCGGGGACAGTGTGGGGACACAGGGGGACATGGTGGGGAGATTGAGGGGAGATTGAGGGAACACGGTGGGGACATGGTGGGACATTGAGGGGACATGGTGGGGACATGGGGGGACATTGAGGGGACATGAGGGGACATGGTGGAGGACATTGTGGGGAGATTGAGGGGACATGGTGGAGGACACGGCGGGGACACGGCACGGACACAGGGGGACATGGTGGGGACATGGTGGGACATTGAGGGGACATGGTGGGGAGATTGAGGGGACATTGAGGGGTCATGGTGGAGGACACGGCGGGGACACGGCAGGGACACAGGGGGACATGGTGGGGACATTGAGGGCACAGTGTGGGGACACGGTGGGGACATGTGGGGAGATTGAGGGGACAGCATGGGGATACGATGGGGACATTGTGGGGATATTGTGGGACATTTTAGGGAGATGGAAAGGACAGAGTAGGGACATGGTGGGGACATGGTGGGGACAGCGTGGGGACATTGAGGGGACAGGGTGGAGACATGGTGGGGATACGGAGGAGACAGTGTGGGGACACATGTGGAGATCAAGGGGACATGTTGGGGACAGCATGGGGACATGGTGGGGACACAGTGGGGAGATGGACATGATGGGGGATGTTGTGGGGACAGCGTGGGGACACCCACAAGGCTGCTGGTGACACCACGGCGTCACCTCAAGTCACCCAGTACCACCCCAGTGCCACCCAAGCCCTGGTGACACCACGGTGACAACGACACCCCCCAGTGCCACCCCAGCCCCCGCAGCGTCCCCTACCATGACGGGTGACGAGGCCACCTTGACGGTGGCGGGCAGGGTGGTGGCCCCGGGGGTCACGGCCACCGTCTTGACGATGGTGGCCCCGGCGGGGACGCTGAGCACGGTGGGCGCCGAGGCCGGGGGGATCTTCTGGGTGGCCGCGGCCGCTGCGGCCAGGGCGGCCATGCCGCTCATCTGGGGGCTGCTGCCGATCACCTGTGAGGGGACACACCTGAGCACACCTGGGGACACACCTGGGGACACCTATGGACACCTGGGGACAGCTAGGGGGACACCTGGGGGCTGTGGCTGCTGCAGCCAGAGCGGCCATGCCGCTCATCTGGGGGCTGCTGCCGATCACCTGTGGGACAGGGGACACCTGAGCACACCTGGGGACACACCTGAACAACCTGGGGACACCTGGGGACAGCTAGGGACAGCTGGGGACAGCTAAGGGCTGCGGCCAGGGCGGCCATGCCGCTCATCTGGGGGCTGCTGCCAATCACCTGCGAGGGGACACACCTGGGGACACCTGAGCACACCTATGAACACCTGGGGACAGCTAGGGACACACCTGAGCACATCTGGGGACACACCTGAGCACAGTTGGGGACACACCTGGGGGCACCTGAGCACACCTGGGGACACCTGAGCACACCTGGGGGCACAGCTAAGCACACCTGGGCACAGCTGGGAGGGCACCTGCTCACACCTAGGCACATCTAGGGGCACCTGGTCACACCTGGGTATACCTGGGGCACGCCTGGCACAGCAACGCGACACCCAGGAACCCCCTGTGTCACCCATGTACTCCCTCTGTCACACCTGTGTCCCCAGGTACCCCCTGGGGCTCACCTGTGTCACACCTGTGGCCCCACTATCCCCCCAGGGATCCCTCCCTCAGTCCCCAACCACCCCCAGGTCCCCTCCCCGTGTCCCTGACCCCCCCCCCAGGACCCCTCCCCATGTCCCCCCCCACCCCGTCCCCCCAGGTGTGCCCAGGTGTGCCCGCTCTCACCGTGCCCTGGGGGCTCTGGGTGGGCACCACCATCCTGACGCCGGCGGGCAGCGATGTCACCGTCACCGGGGCCTTGCCGGGCCCGGCCGAGCGTACCGTCACCAACGGGGGCCCCGCGGTGGCCGCAGGGGGACCGGTCACCTTCAGCACCGCCGGGACACCTGGGAGGGGACACGGGGGTCAGGGTGGGGACAGGGACACACAGGGACATCCCCCGTGTCACCCTCAGCAATGCCGGGACATCTGGGTGGGGACAGGGACACCCAGGGACATCCCTTGTGTCCCTTGTCACCCTCAGCACCCTCCTGTCCCTCTCAGTGTCCCCGCCATCCCAATGTCCCCCCCATGTCCCCAATATCCCCTCCATGTCCCCTTCCAATGTCCCCAGTGTGCTCATCCCTGCCCCACCACGTCCACTGCAATGTCCCCCTTAATGTCCCCATTTCCCAACGTCCCCATCTCTGCCTCCCCCATGGTCCCCCAGTGTCCCCATTCCCCGCCACAATCTCCCCATCTCCCCCCATATCTTCAATGTCCCCATGTTCCAAATGTCCCCATCTCTCCCCCTTGTGTCCTCAATGTCCCCATTTCCCCCCTCAATGTCCCCACAGTGTCCCCATCTCCCCCCATGTCCCCATTTCCCCCCTACAATGTCCCCATTGCCCCCATATCCCCAATGTCCCCATTTCCCCCCTCAATGTCCCCCATGTCCCCATTTCCCCCCTCATGTCCCCAACATCCCCATTCCCCGCCACAATCTCCCCATCTCCCCCCATATCTTCAATGTCCCCGTGTTCCAAATGTCCCCATCTCCCCCCCATGTCCCCACCTCCCCTCAATGTCCCCATCTCCCAATATCCCCATTCCCCCTCAAAATCTCCTCATCTCCCCCCGTGTCCTTAATGTCCCCATTCCACCCCACCACGTCCCCAGTGTCCCGAGCATCCCCATCCCCTCCCCGACGTCCCCCATGTCTCCATCTCCCCTCCGTGCCCCCCCAGTGTCCCCAGTGTCACTCACCAGGTGCCCTCCCCGCCGTGGCCGCTCCGCTCGCCGCCGCCGCCGTTGCCCCCCCGGCCGCGGGCAGCACCTGCAGGGTGGCCCCGGGGGGCGCCGCCACCGCCCCCGCCGTCCCCGCCGTGGCCGCCGCCACCGCCGCCACCCCCCCGGCGGTGCCGCCGCCGCCGCCTGTCCCTGCCGTCCCCGCCGCCGTCCCCGCCGTCCCCACAGCGGCCGCGGCGGCGGCGGCGGCGACGCCGGGCGGGTTGGGGGGCGCGGCGGGCGGGGGCAGCAGGGTGAGCCCCACGCCCCCCAGCTGGGGCAGGGCGGGGGGCGCGGGCGGCGGCGCGGGCGCGGCGGGCGCGGGGCTCTTGGGGGGGTTGGCGGGCACCGAGGGCACGGGCGGCGGCGCGGGCGCGGCGGGCAGCTCGTACTTCTGCAGCTGCAGCAGGTACGAGTCGGCCGTGGGCACCGCGCCCCAGCTCACCTCCAGCGACGTGGTGTTGGCGCGCACCAGCTGCACGCGGCCCGGCGCCGGCGGGCGCTCTGCGGGGAGAGGGGACACCTGGGTATGCCGGGGTACACCTGGGTACACCTGGGGTACACCTGGGTACACCTGGGTACGCCTGGGTACGCCTGGGTACGCCTGGGGTACACCTGGGTATGCCAGGGTACACCTGGGTACACCTGGGTACGCCTGGAGTACACTTGTACCACTCATATCACACCTGGGGTACACCTGGGTACAGGTGGGGCATGCCTGGGTACACCTGTATCATTCATACCATACCTGGGTACACCTGGGTACCTCTGTACCACTCATATCACACCTGGCTACACCTGGGTACACCTGTACCACTCATATCACACCTGGCTACACCTGGGGTATGCCTGGGGTACAGGTGGGTACACCTGGGGTACACCTGTACCGCTCATATCACACCTGGGTACAGGTAGATGATACCTATATAACATCTGGTTCACTTGGAGTACACCTGGCTACACCTGTACCACTCATATCACATCTGGGGTACACCTGGGTACAGGTGGGGCATGCCTGGATACACCTGTACCACTCATAACCCACCTGGGTACACCTGGGTACACCTGGACCACGCATCATATCATACCTGGGTACACCAGGGTCCACCTGTATCATTCATACCATACCTGGGTACACCTGGGTACATCTGTACCACTCATATCACACCTGGGTACACCTGGGGTACAGATGGGTACGCCTGGGGTACACCCAGGGTACAGGCGGGTACACCTGTACCACTCATATCGCACCTGGGGCACATCTGGGTACACCTGTACCACTCACATCACACCTGGGTGACACCTCGGTTACATCTGTGTCACACCCAAGCTAAACCTGGGTTGTAGCTCGGTTACACCTTTGTCACACTTGGGTTACTCACCTGTCACCAGGTACCACAGGTCCCTGCAGCCCCCCCAGGTTGTTCCAGCCCCCCCAGACTCACCTGTCTCCAGGTACCACAGGTCCTTGCAGCACACCTGGTTGTTCCAGGCCTTGCGGTAGCCGTCGCGGCCGCTCCAGATGTACAGGCGGGTGGCGATGGCCACGGCGCAGTGCCCGGCGCGGGCCCGCGGCACGTTGTCCTCCAGCGTCTCCAGCACCAGCGGCTCCCACGCCATCGAGTCTGGGGGGGACATGAGGGGGTCACAGAGGGGTTTGGGGGGGTCACAGAGGGGTTTGGGGGTGTCAGGGAGGGGTTTGGGGGGGTTTGAAGGTGCCACAGAGGGGTTTGGGTGGTCAAAGTGGGGTGTTTGGGGAGGGGTCTGGGGGTTCCTCAAAGGTCTTCAGTACCAGCGGCTCCAAGGCCATCGAGTCTGGGGGGGACATGAGGGGGTCACAGATGGGTTTGGGGGTGTTTGGAGAGGGGTCTGAGGTTCCTCAAGGGTCTCCAGCACCAGGGGCTCCCAGGCCATCAAGTCTGGGGGGACATGAGGGGTTTGGGGGGGTCACAGAGGAGTCTGGGGGGGTCAGGGAGGGGTTTGGGGGGATTTGGGGAGGGGTTTGGGGGCTTCAGAGTGGGGTTTGGGGAGGGGTCTGGGGGTTCCTCCAGTGTCTCCAGCACCAGGGGTGCCCAGGCCATCGAGTCTGGGGGGGCACACAGGGGTCACAGATGGGTTTGGGGGTGTCAGAGAGGGGTCTGGGGGGGTTTGAAGGTGCCACAGAGGGGTTTGGGGGTCACGCAGGGGTTTGGGGAGGGGTCTGGGGGTTCCTCCAGGGTCTCCAGCACCAGGGGTGCCCAGGCCATTGAGTCTGGGGGGCACAGAAGGGTTTGGGGGGGGTCACACAGGGGTCTGGGGGTGTCAGGAAGGGATTTGGGGGGATTTAGGCAGAGGTTTTGGGGTCACAGACAGGTTTGGGGAGGGGTCTGGGGGTTCCTCAAGGGGCTCCAGCACCAGTGGCTCCCAGGCCATCGAGGCTGGGGGGGGCACCCAGGGGTCTGGAGGAATTTGGGGGGCTCAGGGAGGGGTTTGGGGGGGTCACAGAGGGGTTTGGGGGGGATTGAGGAAGGGTTTGGTGGGCTCAGAGATGAATTTGGGGAGGATTTGGAGAGGATTTGGGAGGTGTGGATCTGGGGACAGTTTTGGGGGTCCCAGAACAGATCTGGGGTGGGTTTTGGGGGTCCCAAGCCCCCTCCTCACCTTGGCTGAGGTTTGGGGTGTTTCAGGGTGGGTTTGTGGGGTTTTAGGGTGGATTTGGGGTCAGTTCTGGGGGTCCCAAGCCCCCTCCTCACCCAGGTTCAGGCAGGCCAGGGTGTTGGTGCACTTCCACTCCTTCTCGTGCGTCGCCACCTTCACGTCATCCATCACCAGGGGCACCCACCCCCCAAAAACGTACATCCTGGGGGGGGGAAGAGAGTCAGGGGGACACCCAGAGACCCCCACCTCCAAAATTTTCATCTTTGGGGGGGGGTCACGAAATTGCCCATATCAATTAAAAAATTAAATTAAAACAAAACATCCCCCCCCTAATGACCTCAACCCCTCCCAGGAAGAGGACAGAGACACAAAGGGACCCCCCCAGGATAAAGGGGGGGTCAGGGGGGTGATTTGGGGGTTTTTTTTTGGAGGGGGGTCACCCCCAGACTCACTTGTTGCCGATGGTGGTGGCTGAGTGGAGGCTGCGGGGCAGGGGAGCGACCCCGCTCAGGCTCGGCTTGTTCCAGGTCAGCGTCTCTGGAAACCCCAAAAATGTGAGGAAATGGCCCCAAAATGTGAGGAAATGGCCCCAAAACCACCCAAAATGTGGGAAAACAGCCCCAAAGTCCCTCAGGTTGTGAAGAAATTAACTCAAAATGGGAAGAAACAACCCCAAAATGCGAAGGAACGGCCCCAAAACTACTGAAAATATAAGAAAACAGCCGCTCATGCCCCCGTAGACGCCAACATCCCCCAACGTCCCTCAATATCCTCCATTACCCGGACCCCAAATCCCTTAAAAACCCCCAAAAACCCCCCAAATACCTTAAAAATCCCACAAAACTCTCCATACCAATATCCAGTTCCCCCAGCTTGCAGCCGCTCATGCCCCCGTAGATGCCAACGTCTCCCAGAAATCCCTCACTCCCCTAACTCCAAAACCCCTCCAAACCCCACAAAACCCTCCAAAACCCATTAAAAACCCCATAAAAACCCCAAAACCCCCCATGCCAATATCCAATGTCCATAAATCCCCAGCCTGCAGCCGCTCATGCCCCCAGAGATGTCAACATCTCCCAATGTCCCTCACCACCCTTCATTCCCCTGACCCCAAACCCCCTCCAAACCCCCGTAAAACCCCTCTAAACCTCACAAAAACCCCATAAATCCCTCATAAAACCCCCCAAATCCCCCGTACCAATATCCAATGTCCACAGGTCCCCCAGCCTACAGCCTCTCATGCCCTCTGCCATAAATGCCAACGTCTCCCAATGTCCCTCATTACCCCTCGCTTCCCTGACCCCAAAACCCCCCCAAACCCCCACCAAAACCCCCTCCAAACACCACAAAAACCCCATAAAACCCCCCAAATCCCCCGTACCAATATCCAACGTCCATAAATCCCCCAGCCTGCAGCCGCTCATGCCCCCATAGATGACACTGTCCCCCACTAATCCCCATTCCCCTGACCCCAAAACCTCTCCAAACACCACAAAAACCCCTCCAAACCCCATAAAACCCCTCCAAACCCCACAAACACCCCATAAAACCCCCCAAATCCCCCGTACCAATATCCAACGTCCAAAAATCCCCCAGCCTGCAGCAGCTCATGCCCCCGTAGACACCAACATTCCCCAGTAACGCCCATTCCCCTGACCCCAAAACCCCTCCAAACCCCATAAAACCCCCTCCAAACCCCACAAACACCCCCTAAAACCCCCCAAATCCCCCGTACCAATATCCAACGTCCACAGGTCCCCCAGCCTGCAGCCGCTCATGCCCCCGTAGATGACGAGGCGCGAGCGCCGCCCGTCGCGCTCCGTGTACACCACGGCCGTGTGGGATTCCCGGGGAGGGG
The DNA here is from genome assembly GCF_028551555.1 of Melozone crissalis. NCBI lineage: Eukaryota > Metazoa > Chordata > Aves > Passeriformes > Passerellidae > Melozone > Melozone crissalis. Next base: position 23,218 of record NW_026536365.1, read on the forward strand.
GCAGCACCCCGTAAGTGATGGGGATGTCCCAGGCCAGCACCCCCGAGCCCGGGCGCAGCTCCAGCACGTACAGGTCGTTCAGGTACCTGGGGAAAGGGGTATGGGGTCAGCAGATCCTATAAAAAGCCCTAAAAGGGTGGTTGGATATGCGGGAGTACCCTAAAAATGATGGTCAGGAATACGGGATGGCCCTAAAATGTCCCTTATATCCCACAAATGCAGCCAGGGTGGTCCCAAAAACACCTTTGCCCATGCGCGCAGGTGGTTCAGGTGTGTGGGGAGAGGGTTGAGAAGGTCAGAAGACCCCAAAAACACCCTAAAAGGGTGCTTGGATATGTGGGACTGCCCTAAAAGGGTGGTCAGAAATATGGGGTTGCCCTGAAAAGTCTCTTATATCCCACAAATGCAGCCAGGGTGGTCCCAAAAACACCTCTGCCCACGTGTGCAGGTGGTTCAGAAAGTCAGGAGACCCCAAAAAAACCCTAAAAGGGGTGGTTGGATATGTGGGACTACTCTAAAAGAGTGCTGGGGATATAGAACACCCCCAAAAGGATGGCTAGGAATATGGGACACCCCTAAAAGGCGCCTTAAATCCCATTAAATGTACTCAAAGTGGCCCCAAAGACCCCTGTGCCCACATGTGCAGGTGTTCAGGTACCTGGGGAAGGGATTAAGAAGGTCTGGGGATCCCAAAAAAACCCTAAAAGGGTGGTTGGATATGTGGGGCTGCCCTAAAAGGGAGGCTGGGGATATGAGATTGCCCTAAAAGGTGCCTTAAATCCCATAAAACGCAGCCAGGGTGGTCCCAAAGACACCTGTGCCCATGTGCGCAGGCGGTGCAGGTGTGTGGGGAGGGGGTTGAGAAGGTCAGTAGACCCCAAAAAAACCCTAAAAGGGTGTTTGGGGATATGGGATTGCCATAAAAGGTCGTTTAAATCCCATAAAACGCAGCCAGGGTGGTCCCAAAAACACCTGTGCCCACGTGTGCAGGTGGTTCAGGTGGGTGGAGAGGGGGTTGAGAAGGTCAAGAGATCCCAAAAAAAAAAAATCCTAAAAGAGTGTTTGGATATGTGGGACTGTCCCAAAAGGGAGGCTGGGGATATGGGATTGCACCAAAAGGTGCCTTAAATGCCATAAAATGCACCCAGGGTGGTCCCAAAAATACCTGTGCCCATGTGTGCAGGCGGTTCAGAAAGTCAGAAAACCCCAAGAAAACCCTAAAAGGGTGGTTGGATATGTGGGATTGCCCTAAAAGGCCCCTAAATCCCATAAAATGTGCCCAGGGTCCCAAAAACACCTGTGCCCACGTGTGCAGGTGGTTTAGGTGTGTGGAGAGGGGGTTGAGAAGGTCAGGAGATCCCAAAAAAAAATCCTAAAAGGGTGTTTGGATATGTAGGAATTGTCCTAAAAGGGTGTTGGGGGACATGGGACCCTAAAAGGATATTTATGGACACAAGATAACCCTAAAAGGGTTCTCAAATCTCCTAAAATTGACTCAGAATGGTGCCAGCGTCACCTGTGCCCCTGCCAGGGATCCCTGTGTTGCCCCAAAAATGACCCAAAAGTTTTGGGGTCACTCCTGTGCCCCCCAGATGTCCCCAAGTCCCCCATCTCAACCCTATTCTTGGGGTTTTGGGGTGTCCCCCTGCCTTCCCAGTAACTCCCAGGGTTTTGGGATCACCTGTAGGGCCCCCCAAGGGTCCCTGTGCCCCCCGAAAAATGACCCCAATGTTTCAGGCTCACCCCCATGCCCCCCAAAAATCCCTGTGTGCCCCCAAACCAGACCCAAGCCCCCTCCAGTTATCCCCAAGATTTTTGGGGTGTCCCCATGGTTTTGGGGTACCCTAAGATTTTGGGGTGCCCCCTATAAACAACCCCAAATGTTTCAGCCTCACCCCCACACCCCCCAAACCAGGCCCAAGCCCTCCAGTTATCCCCAAGATTTTTGGGGTGACCCTGAAATTTTGGGGCGCCCTGAGGTTTTGGGATGCCCCCTAAAAACAACCCCAGTTTCAATCTCACCCCCACACCCCCCAAACCAGCCCCAAGCCCCCCCCCCTCACAGATTCCCGGGGTTTTTGGGGTTCCTCCAGGGTTTTGGGGTGCTCTGAGGTTTTGGGGTGCCCCTTACCGGGGGATGTTGTTTTTGGGGTCCTCGCTGTCGTTGGCCAGCCCCCCGAACAGGTAACACTTGTTGCCCACCAGGGAGAAGCTGTGGCCCAGCCGGGGACAAGGGGGGGGCCCATTTTTGGGGGTCTTCGCCTTCAGCCGCTTCCACTCCCACCTGGAGGCCTGGAATGGGGGGGGGAGATGTGGGATTTGGGGAGGGGTCTGCAATTGGAGGAGCACCCAGGGGGAAGGGGGACCCCAAAATTGGGGGGTTCAGGGGTCCTGTGGGGGGTCCCAGGTGTTTGGGAGGGTCCCAGGAGGTCCCCAGGTGTTTTTGGGGGGGGGGGGTCCCAGGATGTTTGGGGGGGGGGGGCTTCCAGGGGGTCCCCAAGTGTCTGGGGTGGGGTCCTGAGGGGGTCCCACAGCTTTTGGGAGGGTCCCAGGGGGTCACCCACGGTTTGGAGGAGCTCTGGAATGTTTTGGGGGGCTCCCAAGGGGTCCTCAGGTGTTTGGGGGGGGGGTCCTGAGGGGTCCCACAGTTTTTGGGAGGGTCTCAGGAGGTCACCCATGGTTTGGGGGGGGTTCTAGAATGTTTTGGGGTGGTCCCAGGGGGGGTCCCCCGGTGTTTGGAGAGTGCTCTGGGGAGTCTGGGGAGGATTCCAGGGTATTTGGGTGGGGGTCCCAGGGGATCACTCATGGTTAGGGGGGATTCTCCAGGTGCTCAGGGGGGTTCCCAGGGTGTTCCCCAGGTGCTCCCCACATGCTCAAGGGGGTTTCCAAGGGGGCGTTCCCCACATGCTCAGAGGTTCCCCAGGTCCTCCCCAGGTGCTCAGGGGGGTCCCCAAGGGTCTCAAGGGGGGGGGGGTCCCCCATGGGGTTCCCCAGGTGCTCAGGGGGGTTCCCAAGGGACTCGGGGAGTTCCCCAGGTGCTCAGAGGGGTTCCCCAGGTGCTATGGGGGGATTCCCCAGGTGCTCATGGAGGCCCTAAGGAGTTCCCCAGGTGCTCAGATGGGTTCCCAAGGGGCTCAGGGGGGTTCCCAAGGGGCTATGGGGGGTTCCCAAGGGGCTATGGGGGGTTCCCCAGGTGCTCCCCAGGTGCTCAGAGGGGTTCCCCAGGTGCTATGGGGGGTTCCCAAGGGGCTCAGAGGGGTTCCCAAGGGGCTCAGGGGGGTTCCCAAGGGGCTATGGGGGGTTCCCCAGGTGCTCCCCAGGTGCTCAGAGGGGTTCCCAAGGGGCTCAGAGGGGTTCCCAAGGGGCTCAGGGGGGTTCCCAAGGGGCTATGGGGGGTTCCCAGGTGCTCCCCAGGTGCTATAGGGGGTTCCCAAGGGGCTCAGGGGGGTTCCCCAGGCGCTGTGGGGGTACCTGCAGCTCGTAGAGGTCGTTGCTGTACTTGCCGTACTCCACCATGCCCCCGAACACCAGCAGCCGCGTGCCGTCACACACGAAGCCGTAGGCGGCACAGCCCGGGGGATGTCCCCGCGCACGGCCGGGATGAACCACTGGTTGGTGGCTGTGGGGACGCAGAGGGGACAAAAGGGGGACAAGAACACGGGGGGACAGTGAGAACAGTCCCCTGAACCCCCAGGATGAACCACTGGTTGGTGGCTGTGGGGACACTGAGGGGACAGGGACAGTGAGAACAGTCCCCCGAACCCCCAGGATGAACCACTGGTTGGTGGCTTTGGGGACACACAAGGGACAGGGACACAAAGGGGACACTAGGAATGAGCCCTAATCCCATCCCTACTCTTCCTGTACCCCCAGGTGCCCACCTGTGCTGTACACCTGCAGTTCATCCCCAATGCCATCCCTGTGGGCAGCCCCCCATGCCCCGAGGTGGCACCTAGGTGCCCACCAGTGTTGTGCACCTGCACTTTGTCCCCAGTGCCACCACAGCAGCCGGGAACCCCCCACTGACCCCCCCCCCAGGTGCCCACCTGTGCTGTACAACTGCACCTCCTCCTCCATCCCATCCCTCTGGGGACCCCCTGTAAGCCCCCAGGTGCCCACCTGTGTTGTAAATGTGCACTTTGTCCCAATCCCCTCCCTCTGCGGACCCCCTGTACTCCCCAGGTGCCCCCCCAGGTGCCCACCTGTGTTGCACACCTGCAGGTCCTCCCCAATGCCACCCCTGTGTAGGGACCTACCCACATCTCCAGATGCCCCTCTGTGTTGTAGACGTGCAGTTCATCCCCAATGCCACCACTGTAGGAACCCCCCCATGCGCCAGGTGCCCCCCAGGTGCCCACCTGTGCTGTACAACTGCAGCTCCTCCCCAGTCCCACCCCTCTGGGGACCCCCCCACGCCCCCAGGTGCCCACATGCGCTGTACATCTGCACTTTGTCCCCAATCTCCTCCCTCTGGGGACCCCCACACCCCCAGGTGCCCACCTGTGTCATACACATCCACTGTATCCCCAATCCTCTCCCTGTGGGGACCTCCCCATACCCCCAGGTGCCCACCTGTACTGAACACCAACAGCTCCTGCCCAGTGCCACCCCTATGGGGACCCCCTGTACCCCCCAGGTGCCCACCTGTGTTGTAGACGTGCAGCTCCTCCCCAATGCCACCCCTCTGGAGACCCCCCATGTGCCCAGGTGCCCCCCCAGGTGCCCACCTGTGTTGTAGACGTGCAGCTCGTCACGATGCCCTCGTTGCCCCCTCCAAAGACCACGATGAGCTCCTTGATGGCCACGGCGCGGTGTCCGTGCCGGGGCCGGGGCACGGGCCCAGCCCAGCCCACCACCCGCTTCCAGCGCGGCTGCAGCGCGGGGGGGCCCGGGGGGGCCCGCGGCGGGGACCCCCCCCCGCCCAGGCCTGCCATGCGTCCCCCGCTGCCTGTCCTGGGGGGACATGGTGGGGGTCAGCTATGGGGGACACCCCAAAAACCACCAAAATTAACTGGGACCCTTCCCAGTGCCTGTCCTGGGGGGACACAGGGGGGGTCAGGTATGGGGGATACCCCAAAAATCAACTGAGACCCCAAAAAACATCAAAATGAACTGACCCCCCCCGCCCAGGCCTGCCATGTGTCCCCTGCTGCCTGTCCTGGGGAGACACTGGGGGTCAGCTATGGGGGACACCCCAAAAACCACCAAAATTAACTGGCACCGCCCCCGCTGCCTGTCCTGGGAGGACACGGAGGGGACAGACATGGGGGATACCCAAAAATTACTTGACACCCCAAAAATCACCAAAATTGGCAACGCCCCCACTGACAGTACCCCCGCCCCTCCCCACTGCCTGTCCTGGGGGGACACAGGGCGGTTAGGTATGAATGGTACCCCAAAAATCATCAAAACTACCTGACACCCTAAAAATCACCAAAATAATCTGGCACCACCCCCCCCCCCACTGGCTGTTCTGGGTGGGAGGGGACAGAAATAGAAAAGACCCCAAACCCCCCCCTCCCCCACCCAATGGCCTGACCTCCCCCCTTTGCCTGTCCTTTCGGGGGGGAGATTGGATATGGAGGACACCCCAAAAACCATACCAATGACCTGAGACCCTCTCCCCCCTCAATTGATCCTTCTCAAGGATCAAGGGGGTTTGGATGTGGGGGAACACCCCCAAACACCCCCCTCAGATGGATGTTTGGGCATAGGGACCGCCCCTCATTACATTCTCTTATGGAATGGTGTCCCCAAATCTGGGGGTCGATGCCCTTCTGCCCCCTCCCCCCCAAATTCTCCAGGGACACCCTCCCCCCCCCCGAAATACCCCAGGGGCTTGACACGCCCGCCTCCCTCAAATCCGCATAAAATCTTAAATTGCCCCCCCCACCGCAATTACCCCGAAAGAGTTAATTACCCCCCCACAGCAGGGGTGTGACAATGGGGGAGGAGTCCACCTTGAGGGGGAGGGGAGCATTTATTTCTCCCCGTTAATTACTTTCTTCATTATGTCTCCTCTTAATTACCACTCCTAACACCATGACCCACCCCCCCACTACCCAAACTGCCCCCCCCCCAATTTGCCTCCCTTTATCTTCATCTCCTCCCCCCACCAAAATCCCCTCAGGCCGCCCCCCTCCCCCCAAATTATCCCCTCAGACTGTGCCCAGCACCCCTCTCCCCAAATTTCCCCCTCAGGCCGTGCCCCCCCCCAAGTTCAACTCCCCCTTCCCAAATTCCCCCCTCACACAGTGCCCCCCCCCATCAAGTTCAACTCCCTCCTCCCAAATTCCCCCCTCAAGCCGTGCCCCCCCTCAAGTTCATCTCCCCCTCCCCAAATTCCCCTCAGGCTGTGTCCCCCCCCCCAAAATGCCCAATTCCCCCCCAGCCCTGCCCCTCCCCTCACGCCCCCTCCCCCCTCCTCAGGCCCCTGCGCGCCGCCATCTTGTCTCTGCCCGGGCGGAAAATGGCGGCCGCCTCCTCCCCCCCACCGCCGCCCCCCCCGCTCACCGCGGCCCCGCGGCCGCCTCCCTCTCCCAGCCCGCGGCCGCTCCCGATTCCCGGCAGCGGTTCCGGGGGTCGCGCGGCTGCAGCGGCTCCCGGCTTGGGGCTGCGGCTGCAGGCGGAGCGCGGCAACGGCGGCCCCTCACGCCGCCCTGGGAGCCGCCATCTTGCGCCTGTGTCCGGCGGCCGCCGAGGGTGGGCGGGAAGCGACGGGAGGGGGCGGGGCCAGCGCGGACACGCCCCCTCAGGACCCGGGCGGCGCCATCTTGGCCGGGGACGGGGGGGCGACATTGTGGGGATCGCGGGACGGGAAAAGGCGGCGGCATTTTGGGAGGGGGACCGGGAAGAGGTTCACCGACATCTCGGTGGCGTCCAGGCCCGGCTCGGTAGCGGCGGGGCTGGGGCGAGCGGCAGAGGGGCGCGGAGGGGACTTGTACGGAGCCGCCTGAAGGGGCGCGGCCATGGCGCCAAGGAGGGGGTGTGGTCACGGAAAGGCGTGGCCACGCCCACTCCAACCGCCTCTTAAAGGAGCCGCCCCCCAAGCCCGCTTTTTGCGCGGTTTTCCCTCCTTCTCCCCCCCGAGTCCCGCCATCTCCGGTGCCGCCCCCTCCCGGCCTTCCCGCCGCCCCGTAATCGCTCCCCGGCATTCCCGGCCTCGTTCCCCCACACACACCGAATCCCCACGGTCTGGCTGCCGGCGGCACGGCCCGTTTCGCGGCGGCGCAGCACTGTACGGAGCGCTCAGCCCGCCATGGGCGCCGCCATCTTGGGCGCCCTGCCTCTCCTTGGGTGCCGCCCCCTCTGCAAACCGCGCACCCTCCTCCTCCTCCTCTTCCTCTGTCCCGGGGAGCGCCCGCTGTCCCCACCGCCCCCTGGGGTTAACGGGACGCCGGAGCCGCTCTGAGGCCTCACGACCCTGCGGCTCCGAGTGACGCAAACGGGCTGGGGATCCCCCGCGCTGCCGTCGCCCCCCGCGCTCCCCCCCCCCCCCCCCCCGGACTCTCAAGATGGCGGCACGCGGGACCCGGATGCGGCGGCCCCTCCCAGGATGGCGCCCCGGGGGCGGTGGGGGGGAAGGACCCGGATGTCGGCGCACGGCGCCGCCATGACATCCCGCACGTCCCCTCCCAAGATGGCGCCGCCCATCCGGCCGAACTGATGCCCGCTGTCGGCCCCCACGGGGATCCCGCGGTCCCTATCCCCCCTCCCCAAGCTCCCCGCTTCATTCCGGCCTTACCGGGTGCGGCTGCGCTACCGCAGCGGCTCCAAGGCGGCGGAGCGGCCGGTGCCCGGGTGCGCGGGGAAGGGGTCACAAGATGGCGGCGTGCTGCTGTGGGAAGGGGGGGTCCAAGATGGCGCCGCCCGGTGCCCGGATCTTCCTCCTTGTCCTCCTCCTCTTCCTCCTCCTTGCCGCGCGCACAAGATGGCGGCGCCTGCCCGGGACGGGAGCGGAGTTTTGAGCGCTCCCCGCGCTTTTCGTTCAAGCCCCGCCACCCCCTCCGCTCGTCCCCCCTCCGGAACAGCCCCGATGCGGCGCCCCAAGATGGCGCGGGTGGGAGCTTGCAGCTCCGCGGCGGCCCAAGATGGCGGCGGCCGCGGGACCCGGATGCGCCGCTCTCCGCGCCGCTCCGCCGCCACTCCACACCTGCAGCCACCCGCCGCCCGCTGACCCCGGGCGCCGCTTGCCGCCGCCGCCGCCGCTCGATCCGAGCCGCCGCCGCCGCGCTGAAAGCCGAGAAAGGCCCGCTCGCCGCGCCGGCTACTGGCGCTTGGGAGCCGCCATTTTGGACGCGTCTCCTCCACCCGCCACAAAGATGGCGTCCGCCAGTTCCCGGATGGTGGCGCTTAACGGCTACGGTGCTCACTGCGCGTGCGTGACGGCGCGGGTCGTAATGGCGCATGCGCGGCTCCACCTCCTTCTTGCGCAGTCGCTTTTCCCGCCTTTCTCGACGGATTTTTGTTCAAACACCCGAATTTGGCGCTTTTCGCACCAGTTTTGCCCTTCCGGGACCCCAAAATGCTCCAGGGAGGGTGGAGAGAGGAGAGGAGGAGGGTGAGGGGTTCCTCAGCAAGGAGCTTGGGAAGACAGTTGCAGGGTTCGGGGAGGTTTTGGGGGAAGATTTAGGGAGTTTTGGGGTGTCCCCCCTCAGCCTCAGGTGTGAAACAGCCCCAGGTGTGACAATAAACCCTCAGGTGTGACAATGAACGCCCAGATGTTACAATACACCCCCAGATGTGACAATAAATCCTCAGGTGTGACATGGATCCTCCCCTGAGGGTCCGGGCAGAGGATTCAGTATTTTGGGGTTTGTTGGGGGGGGATTTGCTTGAGCACCCAGGGCAGAAATGAGCCTGGGGGGTGCCGCCGGCAACTTCGGGGGGGGGCCAGAGCCTTTTTGGGGGGAATGCTGGAGGTCCCAGTTTGTCCCAGTCCCTCCCAGTTTATCCCAGTCCGTCCCAGTCCCGCCTCCTCCATCAAGGAAACCCCGCCCAGGCCTCGCCTCCGGCGGGCGCCGCCATTTTTTGTGTGGCAGAAGCTCCGCCCTCCGCGGTTACCACGGCAACGGCGCCATTTTGAGTGTGGCAGAACCGCGCGCAAAGGCGGGAAAAGGGGCGGGGCCTGAGCGCTCTTCCCGCCTTTACCCCGCGATGACGTCATCGGGGTTATGACGTCGTAAGCGCGAATCGCATCGTGGTGTGACGTCACAGCTACTAGGGCACTCTTGAGGGCTGGGGGAGGGGGGAAAGGGCAGGGGGAACACCTGGGAGCAGGCGAGGTCCTATGGGGGGGGGTCAGTGACATCATCTGAGGGAATCCAGTGATGTCACTGGAGGGAATCATCCAGGTGATCTATGGGGAGATCCCAGATCACCCTCCTGACCCCACATGGGGGCCACAAACCCCCTCAGGGACCCCAAATCAGCACCTGGGGACCCCAAAAGTCATCGGGGGGTCTCAGATCCACCTGGATGGATCCAAACTCACCTGGGGTGACCCAAATTCACCTGGGGGGGTTCCAAACCCACCTGGGAGGGTCCCAAATGCACCAGTAGGAACCCAAAATCAGCACCCAGGGATCCTAAACCTCACCTGGGGGGTTCCGAATACACCTGGGTGGACACAAAGTTACCTGGGGAGAGCCCAAAATCAACACCTGCAAGGCCAAAAAGCACCTGGGGACCCTAAATCCATCTGGGGACCCCAAAATCAGCACCTGGGGACCCCAAATCCACCTGGAAAGACGCCAAAACCAGAACTGCCTTGGGGGGATCTGGGACCCCCTTGGAGTGACCCAATCCCTTCCCCCTCTGTGGGTTGGGGGATTTGGGGGGATTTTGGAGGAATCTGGGAAGATTTTGGGGGGATCTGGGGGAAATTTTGGGGGAAATTCTGGGAGAATCCAGGAGGATTTTGGGGGAAACTTCGGCAGATTCCAGGGGCATTTGGGGGGAAATTATTGGGGAAATCTGGGGGGATTTTTGGGGAGATTTTGGTGGGGATCTGGAGAGGATTTTCGGGGAGATTTTTGGGGGAATCTGGTGGGGATTTTGGGGGTGATTTTTAGGGGAACCAGTTGGGATTTTTAGGGGGATTTTTTTGGAATCTGGGGAGGATTTTGGTGGAATTTTAGGGGGAATCTCGAGAGGATTTTTGGGGGAATCAGGGCGGGATTTTAGGAAGATTTTTAGAGGATCTGTGGAGGATCTTAGGAGGATTTGAGGGAAATTTTTGAGGGGAGATCTGGGGGGCATATTAGGAGGATTTTGAGGGTTTTTTTTTTGGGGGGAATTTTGTGGGAATCTGGGGGTGATTTGGGGCGTTTTTCAGGGGAACCAGGTGGGAGTTTTAGGGGGATTTTTTTGGGAATCTGGGGGAGATTTTAGGGGGAATCTGGAGAGGATTTTTGGGGGAATCTGTGAGGGATTTTAGGAAGATTCTTGGGGTACCTGTGGAGGATTTTAGGAGGATTTGGGGGAAATTTTTGGGGGAACTGGGGGGGATATTAGGAGGATTTTGAGGGGGATTTTTTTGGGGGGGATTTTGTGGGAATCTTTGGGGGGTGATTTTGGGGGGATCCGTGCGCAGAGCCAAAGAAGCGGCGGAGGCGGCTGAGTGAGGGTTACACAGATTTATAATCGCTGGATCACGCGCAGCAGCAGCAGCAGCAGCACAGACACAGACCCGGGGGGTGGGGGGGGAGAATTTGGGGGGGCTTTAAATGGGGGGGGGGCCTGGAGGGGGGGGGCGGCGCCGTGGGGACCCCCCCTCCCCAAAAACAACCGACACCGAGGGGCTTTTCCGGAACTTTATAAGGCAAAAACGTCTCGAGAGAATAAATAGGTGGGGGGAGGGGGGGCCCCCCAAAATTACCCCCCCCCCAACGGTGGTGGCTGTGCCCCCCCCCCCTCCCCGGGGACCCCTCCCCCACATGGGCCCCTCCCCATTTTTGGGGTTTGCTCTCTCTGGCCGCCCCTCCCCCCCCCCCCCCCCCCCCCCGTTATTGCCGTGAGGAGCCGGGGGGGGTGGGGACCCCCGGGGGGGGGCGATGGAAGAACGGGGGGGGGGCACAAAGGGGGCGTGGCCCCGACCCCTCCCCCCCCAGAGTGGGTAAAGTGCAGGATGGGGACCCCTCCCCCACCCCAAGATGGGACTGGGGGGGCAGGTGGGGGAGGGGCAGGATGAGACCCAACCCCCCCATGTGAAATGGATCGATCGCCCCGTGCTCGCTCCTGATTGGCTCGGGACCAGATCCCGGCCCTGCCCAGATCACTCTTGATTGGTTCCCAATCAGATCCTGGCCCTCGTTTCTGATTGGCTCAGGACCGGATCCAAGCTCCACCCATGCTCGATTCTGACAGGCTCTGGACCAGATCCCAGCCCTGCCCAGCTTGATTATGATTGGCTCCGTACCAGATCGCACTCTTTCCACTGATTAGCTCCTGACCAGATCACACCCTCAATTTCGATTGGCTCCAGACTAGATCCCTGCTCCGCTCATTCTGACTCCTGATTGGCTCTGGACCGGATCATCCTCTCGCTCCTGACTGGCTCCCACCATGCCCGCAGCCTCTCCTGATTGGCCGCGATTAGATCCCCCCCTCCAGAGCAGAGCAACCCCATTGGGCGGGGGCGGGACCCGCCCCTCCAATCCAAACCACTCCTGATTGGATCCTGGCCAGGCCCCACCCCCGCCCAGAGTCACTCCTGGGACTGGATCTGGCCCCGCCCCCACAGGATCTCAGCCCTGATTGGACGGCGCCGACTCTACCCGGTCCCTGATTGGCTCTTGACTTGACCACGCCTCTGTCGAGGGGATCTGGAATCATCCCCACCCCCGTTTGGATCACGGCTCCTCATTGGCCAAACACTGGATCCCAGCCGAACCCAAGGCTGCTTCTGATTGGCTCCAGGCCTGATCCTGCCCCTCCTGATTGGCTCCACACCACATCCTCCTCACACAGAGCAGCCCCCATTGGCCAAAGCCCAGGCCCCGCCCCCTCCTGATCCCGCCCCTCTTGATTGGCTCCAGACACTGGATCCCACACAGACCGGTAGCTGCTGATTGGCTCTAAATCCGACCCCCAATAAAGTCACACCTGATTGGCTCAACACCAGACCCCTCCTCCTCAGTCGCTCCTGATTGGCTCCACACTTGATCCCACCCCTGCCCAGCTCCGCTCCCGATTGGCTCAGCCCCACATCCTGGCTGAACCCACCGCTCCTCCTGATTGGCTCCGCACCAGACCCCGCCCCCTGACACCGCACCCCCTTCTCCTGATTGGCTCCACGCTGGATCCCTGCCCCTGATTGGCCGTAACCTCGGCCTCAGCCCCGCCCATCTTCAGCAGCACCGCTCCCCATTGGCCGCCGGCCGGATCCCGGCCCCGCCCCTTCCCCTCCCCCATAGTGCAAATGGTTCCCACGGGCGGAAAACGGAACTGGAAGAACGAGAAAAGCGGCGCCGGGGGTGGGGGGAAGACGCGGCCCCGCCCCCCCCAAAACAACCTCCTCCCCCCCCAAACCCCGCCCAACCTCTGGGTGGGGGAGGGGGGGCCCTGGAGATCCCCCCCATCCTCAAAAAGTGCAAAGTGGGGGGGTCCATGGGTGGGGGGTCCCTCGCTGTGCTTGTCGGTAATAAAAACTCGGGTGGGGGGGACACGGAGGAGGGGAGGAGAACCCAACCCACGGTGGGAGGGAAGGGGGGGGGGGATTTTCGTTGGGGAGGGGGGTCCCCACTGCCTCGTGAAGGGGGGGCGAGGGTAGGGCGGGGAGGGGGGCCCGTCCGTGTGTCCGTCCGTCCGTCGGTCCGTGCGTGCGTTCCCCCGCCGCAGCGGCTCACAGTCAGCTGACCCGCTCGGGCACAGGCGTCCGCGTGTCCACCGGCTCCTCGCGGGCCGGGGGCCGCGGCACGGCCACGCTGGGGGGGGGCGGGGGCGGCGGCGGCGCCGACGAGGACGACGAGGAGGAGGAGGAGGAGGATGATGAAGAGGAGGAAGTGGAGGAGGTGGAGGAAGAGGAGGCAGAGTCTTTGTGCTCGGGCTCCCCTCGGTGTTTGTAGGGCGGCGACGGCGGCAGCGGCGGCGGCGGCGGGGGCTGCTGAGTCTTAGGGGGCTCCTTGGCGCAGCCGTCGGGGGCCGCGGGACCCCCCCTCTGCTCCGAGCACCCGCTCAAGTCCTGGGGGGGCGGCGGCGGCGGCGGCGGGGGCGGCGGGGGGGGGGGGGCTGGCGCTGTCCTTGGGGTCGCTCTGGGGGGGCTCCGGTGGCGGCGGCGGCGGGGGGGGGCGCGGGAGGAGCCCCCCGACCCTTGGGGCTGCCCTCCTTGCTGCGCCGGCCGGGGCTGCGGGCGCTGCGGGGGCCGCGGGAGCCCGGCGGGGTCGGCGGAGGCCGCGGCGTCGTCGTCGTCATCGTGGCGGTCGCGGCGGCCGCCATCGTCACCGGTTCCACCACCACCGTCTCCCTCGTCTTCCTCTTCTTGATGGGCAGCACAGTCTCCTGCACGGCCGGGGGAGTCGCCGCCTTCTTGTCGGGGCCGCCTGGCCCCCCCGGCCCCGCCGCCCCCGCCGGTTTGCGCCCGCGTTTCTTGGGCACGGCCGGACTGTCCGGCTCGGCCCGGCGCTTACGGCCCGGCCGCCGCGGGGCCGGCGGGGCCGCGGGGCCCGGCTGGCCCGGGGAGAACGGCATCTTGACCAGCAGCTTGCCGGGGGGCTTCTCCAGAGCCCGTTTGGCCGCGGAGCCCCCCTCGGACACGGCGGAGGCCGCCTTGGGCCGGGCGCTGCCGCCTCCGCCGCCGCTGCCCTTGGGCCGCCCCCGGCCGCGGCCGGTGCCGGGGCCTTTGGGCGATTTGGGCTTCTTGGGCGGGCGCTGCTCGCGGCGCGAGGGGCTGCCCCGGCCCGTGACGGTGAAGTCGAAGTCGTTGGGGTCCAGCGAGGTGTCCCCCACCTTCTCGAAGTAGGCGATCAGCTCCACCTTGGAGCGGAAGGCTTTTCCCTGCGGGCTGCGGACGGGAGAGCGAAGGAACGGTCAGCGAGCGGTCAGTGGTGATGATCACACCTCTCTCTCCGGCCACCCACCCCACCTGGGCGGTCAGCGGCGATGACCACACCTCCCTCTCCAGCCGCTCCACACACACACACACACACACACACACACACACACACACACACATAACCTCAGCGGTCAGTGGCGATGACCACACTCCCCTCTCCGGCCACCCCACCCACACACACCCAACCCGTGCAGGGCTCACTTGATCAGGTAGACGTCGTACTTGCCGGCCGAGCGGCCGGACTTGCGCTGTTTGAGTTTGCGCGTCCAGCCCTCGGGCAGCGTGGGGTCGTCGTACATGGGCCCACGGTCGCGGATGATGGAGCGCCGCTGCTTCGGCGACGCCGACGCCTCCGGGGCCGCCGGCGCCGCCCCGGCCCCCTCCGAGCTCTCGGCCTTGCCGGCCTCGGCGGGCTCGGCCGCGGGCTGATCCGGCTCCTTGCGCTCCTTCTTGGGCTTCTTGGCCTTGGGCGGCCGCTGCAGGTTCTCCTCGGACTTCTCCTCCCTGCGGGGACACGCCGCGGTCAGTGGAGGGAGGGGAGGGGGGCAGGGATGGACAAATCAATGTGAGGGATGGGGGGTGTGGGCACGAGGGGAGGTGGGGGTGGAAGGGGTCAGTGGTGGGAGGATGGACACATGGACAAGGCCTGGACGCAGTGCTGGTCAGTGCTGGACACACGGACAAGGCACTGACACAGCGCTGATCGGTGCTGGACACTCTGCTGGTCAGTGCTGCATGTATGGACACATGGACAGGGCCCTGACACAGCGCTGGACACACAGAGAGGGCCATGGACACAGTGCTCATCAGCACTGGACACACGGACAGGGCCATGGACACAGCTCTGGTCAGTGCTGGACACACAGACAGGGCCCTGACACAGCGCTGGACACACGGACAGGGCCTGGACACTGCAGTCGTCATCGCTGGACACACGGACAGGGCCCTGAAGATGCCTGGACAGAACCGGTCAGTGCCAGACGCACGGACACGATGGACATGGCACTGCAGATCCCCGGTCAGTGCCGGACACACGACACCAACACAGGGACACAGCCCAGTGAGCTCCTGGACACAGCACTGGTCAGCGCCGGACACACGGACCCTGACGGACAGGGCCAAGCGACTCTTTGGACATGGGGCTGGTCAGCACTGGACACGTGGACCCAACGGACACAAACTCGCTGGACACATGGACCAGGCCCGGCAGCTCTCCGGACACAGCCCTGGTCAGTGCCGGCTGCACGGACCCGATGGACACACGGACACGGCTCTGGGGAGCTCTGGACACAGCACTGGTCAGTGCTGGACACACGGACACCAATGGACAGGGCCCTGCGACTCTCTGGACACAGCACCGGTCAGTGCTGGACACACGGACACCGACAAACAGGGCCCTGCATCTCTCTGGACACAGCACCGGTCAGTGCTGGACACACAGACCCCGCTGGACACACAGACAGAGCCCTGCGACTCTCTGGACACAGCACTGGTCAGTCCTGGACACGCAGATGGACAAACGGACAGCACCGGACACACGGACACAGCCCCAGACACCGAAACAGCGCCGAATTGGGCAAAGCACGGGATGGGCCAGGCCGGAGCCAGGACTGGCCAGAGCAGGAGGACGAGGAGGACGAGGAGGACGAGGAGGAGGAGGAGGAGGAGGAGGAGGAGGAAGGAGGGGCAGCCCGGACCGGCGGGAATTACGGCCGCGGCCGGAACGACATCCCAGTGTCCGTCAGTGTGTCCGAGGGGATGGGGGGTTCGGAGTGGACACCGGACACCCCCAAAGCCCCGTCCTGGCCAGACTAAACCCAGCCCTGGGCGTCACCAAGGGGTCGTGGTCAGTGACACCGGGGCTGTCACCGGGGTGTCACCATGTCGGTGTCACCGGGGACGGGACCCTCGGGGCACGGGGGGGGCATTTGGGCTGGGCTGGGCTGGGACCCCCGTCCTCGGTGTCACCGCTGTCACCAGAGTGTCACCGTGTCGGTGTCACCGGGGACGGGACCCTCGGGGCAGAGGGGATTTGGGCCAGGCTGGGACCCCCATCCTTGGTGTCACCGGGGTGTCACCGTGTTGGTGTCACCGGGGACGGGACCCTCGGGGCAGGGGGGGTTTGGGCTGGGGTGGGACCCCTGTCCTCGGTGTCACTGGGGCGGGGGTCCCGTGCTGGCGAGGAACCACACAAGAGCTGAGGCTGGGGGAGGGGCGGGACCCCCGCTATGGGGCGGTTATGTGGTGGGGAGGGGGATGCAGCCCCCCAGGATCCCACAGTGCCACCCTGGTGGCCATCAGGGGAACCCCCCCGACCCCTCCCCACTGAAGGGGGAGCACAGCCGGGACCCCCCAGCCCCATCCTGGGGCTAAAAGTCACAAAAACGGCACCAAAAAATTTGGGAAGGGGCATGGGAACATTGGGATGGGGGGGACTGGAGACAAGGGGTGACCCCCAGGGACCCCCCAACATGTCCTGGGGTCTCAGGGGGGCTGGAGGGGCCTCAGTGTTGTGGGTCTGAGGTGGCCCTGGGGGTCTTGGGAGGGTCTGGGGTGATCCTGAGAGGTCCCAAGGGGGTCTTGGGGTGGCCCTGAGGGTCTCTTGGTGGCCCTGGGGGGTCCCAGAGGGATCTTGGGGTGGCCCTGGGGGTCTCAGGGGGGTCCTGGGGGTCTCTTGGTGGTCCTGGGGGGTTCCCGGGAGGTCCCAGGGGCATCTGGGGTGGCCCCAGGGTTGAGGATCCCAAGTGGCCCCAGGGGTCTCAGGGGGTCTTGGGGTGGGCACAGCAAAGGTGGGCGTGAGAAGCCAAATTTTGGGGTGTTCCGGGGAAATTTGGGCGATTCCAGCGGAATTTGGGAAATTTCGGGGTGATTTGTGAGATTTTGGGGTGTGAGGGCAGTTTTAGGGTGACCCCAAGTGGGATTTGGGAGAATTTGGGGGATTTGGGGTGATCCAGAGGTGTCGTGGGAGCGTGGCTGTTTTGGGGGAATTTGAGGCGTTTTTGGGAGCAGCGTGAGGGGAAAAACTGGAGCAACTTTGGGGCAATTCTGGCTATTTTGGGGCTGCTGAATTTTCGGAGAATTTGGGGTAACTCGGGGATTTTCGGGGTGCTGCATGAGTGCAGCATTTCGGGGAAATTTGGGGGATTTTTGGGTGAAACGAGCGTTTGGGGCGTGCAGCGTGAGCAGCATTTTGGGGAAATTTTGGGTATTTTGGGGTGGCGCACAAGCAGAAAATTTTGGGGTAATTCAGAGGATTTTAGGGTAAATCAGGGGAATTTGGGACGCGGCGTGAGCAGCAGTTTGGGGCAATTTTGGGGATTTTGGGGCACAGCTATTTGGGATAACACAGAGGGTTTGTGGGCGCAGCGTGAGAAGCGGTTTGGGGCATTTTTAAGTATTTTGGGGTGCAGTATTTTGGAGCTGTTTGGGATATTTTGGGGTGCCACGTGCTCGCAATAATTTGTGGCAGTTTTGGGGCGCAGCATTTTGGGGAAATTCAGGGTATTTTGGGGTAACAAGGGGTATTTTGGGGGCACCACGTGAGCGTGACAGTTCGGGGCAAATTTGGGCATTTTGGGGCGCAGCGCAAGCGTAGAATTTTGGGGTGACTCGGGGCGTTTCGGGGTGACTCCTGGGGATTTTGGGGTGACTTCGGGGTGAATTTTGGGGTGACTTCGGGAGGGTTTTGGGGTGACTTCGGTGGGGGTCGGGATAACTCGGGGAGTTATGAAGTGATTTAGGGAGGATTGGGGTAACTAAAATTTCGGGGTGACTCGAGGGAGGTTCGGGGTGAATTTTGGGGCGACTCGGGGTGGATTTTGGGGTGACTCGGGAGAGCTTTGGGGCGGTTTTTGGGGTTTTGGGTGCGCGCGGGACGGGCCGGGGGGTGTGTCCCCTTGAGGGGGGCGGGGGTCCCTCTAAGAGAGGGGGGGTCTCCATCTCCCACCCTAACGGGGACAACACCGGAATGGCGACACTGACAGAATTTTGGGGAGGGACTAGGGGGGGTCCCCAAATTTCGTAGCGGGGTTGTTGGGAGGAGGGGGGGGCCCGGCATTTTGGGGTCTCACGGAGGAAAGGGAACGGAGGTCCCCCCATTGCGGAGGGGTCCCGCGGAAGGCTCGGGGGGTCCCACCGAGGGTTCCCCGGACCTGGGGGGCTCCTCCCGCCCCCCGGGGGGGCCGCGGCCGCTCGTGACGCACTCGCGGCGCTCGCAGCCCCCCCCCCAGCCCTCACACACACACACACCCCCCCCGCCCGCCATTCCCGGTTCCCGCCCGGCCCGTGAGGGGAAGGAAAGGGGGGGGGGGGCGTGAGGGAGAGAGGAGGGGGGGGGGGCGTCGCCCCGCGCGCGCGCGCGCGCGAGACCCCCCCCCCCCCTCCGCCTCTCCCGCTCCCTCACAGCTTTCCCCAACACCCGCCGCGGCCCCCCCCGGCCCCGCCGCCCCCTCCTCACTCACAGCCGCCCCTCGTCGCCGCTCGGCGCCGCCGCCGCCATTTTCTTCGCAGCGAAGAACCCGCGGGGGGGGGGGGGGGGGGAAGCTGAGGGGGGGGGGCCGGGAGGGGGGGGGCGGGAGGGGGGGGGGGGCGGCCCGGACCGAGCGGCGACGGGAACCCGGAGCGGAGCTGGCTCCGCCCCTCCGCCTGGCGCCGATTGGACGAGCGTCCCGTCGGTCAAGGCGTCGGCGCGCGGTGATTGGGCGGCGGGGCCGCCCTCCGGGGGCGGAGCCGGGGCTCTCGCGCCGGGCCGTTGGAATTGGCGGGAAGCGCTGTCAGTTACGGGGGGCGGGGCCGTCGGAGCGCGCGCGGGCACTCATTGGGCCCCGCGCCGGGACGCCGGGTTCTGATTGGCTGTTGGGGATGTCGGTCAAGAGACGGCGAAGGGGGCGTGGCCTGGGCCCCCCCGCGCTGCGAAGGGTTTGAAATCCAACGGCCGTAACGGTCCGCGAGGCCACGCCCCCTCCGGGCCACGCCCTGGCCACGCCCCGGCCGCCCCGGGTCCCGCTGCCCCAGTGCGGGGATAACTGGGACCAGTACGGGGACAGCAGGGATCAGTACGGGACAGAAGGGACCAGTGCGGGGATAGCAGGGACCAGTACGAGGACAGCAGGGATCAGTCCGGAAGAGCTGGGGCCAGTACGCAGACAGTGAGGACCAATACAGGGACAACTGGGACCATTACAGGGACAGAAGGGACCAGTACGGGGACAGCAAGGACCAGTACGGGATAACTGGGACCAGTACGGGGCCAGCGGGGACCAGTACTGCATAACTGGGATCAGTGTGGGAGAACTGGGACCAGTTCAGAGACAACTGGGACCAGTGCGGGATATCTGGGTCCAGTACGAGGATAACTGGGACCAGTGCAGGGACAGCGAAGACCAGTACAGGGACAATGGGGACCAGTATGGGGATAGTGAGGACCAGTACGGGATAACTGTGACCAGTACGAGGACAGCTGGGACCAGTACGGGGACAGTGGGGACCAGTACGGGATAACCGGGACCAGTGTGGGATAACTGGGACCAGTACAGGACAACTGGGACCAGTATAGGAGCAGCAGAGACCCGTACGGGACCAGTCCGGCCACTGTGACCACCAGTAAAGAAACCAGTACGGGACCAGTATGGCTACTGTGGCCACCAGTAAAGAACCAGTATGGGGCCAGTCCGGCCACTGTGGCCTCCAGTTTGCTCACGGTGCCCCCCAGTCCGGAGGGGGGGGAGGGGCGGGGGCCGGACCCCCCCTCCCAGGGGGATGAGCGGGGATGGAGCTCTAATCCCCCCTCCCCCACCTCCGGCCCTTCCCGACCCCCCCCGGACAACCCCAAACCCCCCCGACCCCCTCCTCAATATGGGGACCCCCTCCCCAAACCCCTCCGGACCCCCCCCATCCCCCCCTGTTCCATGAGTTCCTTTCCCCTCCCCCCCCTTTTTTTCCACCCCCCCCTCCCCTTTTCGGGGGGTCCCGCCCCCCCCCCCCCATCCGCATCCCCGGATCGGGGTCACCTCCGGGGGGATTGTCCCTAATCCCGGGCAATCCCCGTGACCCCCCCCGGGATTAGGGGGACACCTGGGGGGGGTCCCCAGAGGGTCCCTGGGACATGTAGTCCCCCCTGGGGAGGGGCAGGGACCCCCAAATGTCAGTCGGGACTCCCCAAATGTCACCAGGACCCCCCAAATGTCACCAGAACCCTCCAAATGTCACCTGGGACCCCTCAAAATTCCCCAGGACGCCCTAAATGTCACCCGAGACCTCCCAAATGTCACCCGGGACACCCCAAAATCCCCCAGGACTCCCCAGATGTTACATGGGACCTCCCAAATGTCGCCAGGACCCCCCAAATATCACCCGGGACTCCCCAAATGTCACCCGGGACCCCTCAAAATCCCCCCCAAATTTCCCAGGACCCCCTAAATGTCACCCGGGACCTCCCAAATGTCACCTGGATCCCCCAAATGTCACCAGGACCCCCCCAAATGTCACCCAGAACCCCCCGAAAATCCCCCCAAAATAACCCAGGACCCCCTAAATGTCACCCAGGACCTCCCAAATGTCACCTGGATCCCCCAAATGTCACTCGAGACCCTCCCCGCTATGTCCCCAAAGCCCTGCGGTGGCACCGGGGGGGGCAGGGGGACCCCAAAATCCAGGGATGGGGGGAATTCGGGGGGGATGTGGTTCCAGAGGAGTTTGGGGGTACAAGGGGGTTGGGGGGGTCAGGAAGGTTTGGGGGTCCTGGGGGGTCTTTTGGGGTTCGATTTGTGGGCATGGGACGACCCCAGTAAAATTTTGGCAAATCAAGGAGGTTTTGGGGTCCAATTTGAGATCCTAAAGAGCTTTTAGGGTCCAGTTTGGGATCCCAAAGAGGTTTTGGGGTCCAATTTAGTGGCACAGGGTGGGTATCAGGGAATTTTGGGATCCCAAGAAGTTTTTGGAGTCCAATTTGGGATCTCACAGAGCTTTTGTAGTCCAACTTTCAATCCCAGGGACCTTTCGGGGCCCAATTTGTGACCCAAGAGACATTTTGGGGTCCAATTTTGTACCCCAGAAACCTTTCGGAGTAAAATTTGAGATCTCACAGAGCTTTTGGGGTCCAATTTAGGATCCCAAAGAGGTTTTGGGGTCTGATTTGTGATCCCAAGCAGCTTTTGTGGCCCGATTTGAGCTCTCACAGAGCTTTTAGGGCCAAATTTGGGATCCCAAACACCTCCCAGTCCCCAATTTCCCACCTCAACGCCCCCAAAACCCCCAACCCCCCGCAGCACCCGGGGGTATTTCAGGACCACCCCCCCCCCCCCAATTACACCAGCACCCAATTAAGCCCTTTTAGGAGGGGGGGGGGCTCTGATACCCCCTGATCCCCCACCCCAACCCCGCTAATCAGGGCTCGGGGGCGATTAAGACCCCCCGAAAGCCGCTTGCCCGGCGCCTAAGCCCGGCTTGGCCAGCGCCGGCTCCGGGATGAGCCGGGCTCAGCCGCGCTTTACCTCCTGAGCCCCGATTATTGGGGGGGGGTCCCATCCGCCCCCCGCCCTATAAAAGATGCTCCTCGTCGCCCCCCACCCGCCCGTCCGCCCGTCCGCCCGCCCGTCCGTCCGTCACCGCCGCCATGCAGAAGTCGCGGGAGATGCGGGACGAGCTCCCCGAGGATTTCTACATCCCCATGACCCTGGACACCCCAAACGTGACGGCGCTGAGCCCCTTCCTGGTACCCCAGACCCACCTGGGCAGCCCCGGCATCTTCAAGGCCATGGCGGCCTTCATGTTCCTGCTGGTGGTGCTGGGCGTCCCCATCAACGCGCTCACCGTGGTGTGCACGGCCAAGTACAAGAAGCTGAGGTCGCACCTCAACTACATCCTGGTCAACCTGGCGGTGGCCAACCTGCTGGTGGTGTGCGTGGGCTCCACCACGGCCTTCTACAGCTTCTCGCAGATGTACTTCGCCCTGGGGCCGCTGGCCTGCAAGATCGAGGGGTTCGCGGCCACGCTGGGGGGTGAGGGATGAGGGGCAATGTGGGGGGGTGGTGGGGTTGGGGGCTTTGGGGGTGTGGGATGTGGGTTATGAGGTCATCATGGTCTGGGAGTGTTGGGTCTGGGGGCTTTGGGGGTGTGGGATGTGGGTTTTGAGGTCATCATGGCCTGGAGGTTTCGGGTCTTGGGACGTTGGTGGTGTGGGACATGGGCTACAAGGTCACCATGGTCTGGGAGTTTTGGGTCTGGGGGCACTGGGTGTGTAGAACATGAGGCACAAGGTCACCATGGTCTGGGGGTTTTGGGTCTGGGGGCATTGGGGGTGTGGGATGTGGGTTATGAGGTCATTATGGTCGGGGGGTGTTGGGTCTGGGGGTTTTGGGTCTGGGGGTTTTGGACGTGGGGACGTTGGGTCTGGGAGTTTTGGGTCTGGGGGCATAGGGTGTGTAGAACATGGGGCACAAGGTCACCACGGTCTGGGGGTGCTGAGTCTGGGGACATTGAGCTTGTTGGACATGAGGGTAGAAGGTCACCACGGTCTGGGGGTGCTGGGTCTGGAGGTGTTGGGAGTGTGGGGTGTGGGTTATGAGGTCATTATGGTCGGAGGGTGTTGGGTCTGGGGGCTTTGGGAGTGTGGGATGTGGGCTACAAGGTCAGCTTGGTCTGGGGTTGTTGTGTCTGGGGTTGTTGGACATGAGGGTAGAAGGTCATCATGGTCAGGGGGTGTTGGGTTGAGGGTGTTTGGTTTGGGGGTTTTGGGTCTGGGGGCACTGGGTGTGTAGAACATGGGGCACAAGGTCGCCATGGTCTGGGGGTTTTGGGTCTGGGGGTGTTGGGGGTGTGGGATATGGGCTACGAGGTCACCATGGTCTGGGGACGTTGGGGCTGGGGACATTGAGGATGTTGGACATGAGGGTAGAAGGTCACCACGGTCTGGGGGTGTTGGGTTTGGGGGTGTTGGGTTTGGGGTGTTGGACATGAAGGTGGAAGGTCAGCATGGTCTGGGGGTGTTGGGTCTGGGGGCTTTGGGGATGTGAAACGTGGGCTATGAGGTCATCATGGTCTGGGGGTGTTGGGTCTGGGGGTGTTGGGCGTGTGGGACGTGAGCTATGAGTCCATCATGGTCTGGGGGTATTGGGTTTGGGGGGCATGGGGTGCGTAGAACATGGGGCACAAGGTCACCATGGTCTGGGGACGTTGGGTCTGGGGGCGTTGGACATGAGGGTAGAAGGTCACAGTGGTCTGGAGGTGCTGGGTCTGGGGGTGTTGGGTCTGGGGACGTTGGGTTTTGGGTGTTGGACATGAGGGTGTCCAGTAGAAGGTCACCACGGTCTGGGGGTGTTGGGTCTGGGGGCATTGGGGGTGTGGGAGGTGGGCTACAAGGTCACCATGGTCTGGGGGTGTTGGGTCTGGGGATGTTGGACATGAGGGATGTGGGGTAGAAGGTCACCATGACCTGGGGACATTGAGTCTGGGGTTGGTGAGTCTGGGGACATTGGGTGTGTGGGACATGGGCTAGAAAGTCACTGTGATCTGGGGACATTGGGTCTGGGGGCGTTGGACATGAGGGTAGAGGGTCCCAGTGGTCTGGGGACATTGAGTCTGGGGGTGATTGGGTGTGGGGACACTGAGGGTATGGGACATGGGGCAGAAGGTCACCATGGTCTGGGGACATCGAGTTTGGGGACACTGGGTGTGGTGGCACTGCGTGGGGGGACACTGGACATGTGAGCTGTGGGGCAGAAGGTCACTGGGGTCACTGAGGACATCGGCCCTGGGGACAATTGGCCGAGGAGCGCCCGGTGTGGGGACACCGGGCGTGTGGCACTTGACATGTGTGGGGACATGAGGCAGAGGGACAGGGGTACACAAGGACATGGGGGCATGGGGACACCAGGGATGGGGGACAATGGGGACATGGGGACACCATGGCACTGGTACAGAGCGGTGTTCCTGTGGTCACTGGCTGTGGTGGCCATGGTGGGGATGGCACAGGGATGGTGACAGAGGTGTCACCTGTGTCCCCTGTCCCCAGGGATGGTGTCCCTGTGGTCCCTGGCTGTGGTGACCATGGTGGGCATGGTGACAGGGGTGTCACCCGTGTCCCCTGTCCCCAGGGATGGTGTCCCTGTGGTCCCTGGCCATGGTGGCCATGGTGACAGGGATGGCACAGTGGGTGGTGACAGGGATGTCACCTGTGTCCCCTGTCCCCAGGGTTGGTTTCCCTGTGGTCCCTGGCCATGGTGGCCGTGGTGGCCATGGTGACAGGGGTGTCACCCGTGTCCCCTGTCCCCAGGGATGGTGTCCCTGTGGTCCCTGGCCATGGTGGCCGTGGTGGCCATGGTGACAGGGGTGTCACCCGTGTCCCCTGTCCCCAGGGATGGTGTCCCTGTGGTCCCTGGCCATGGTGGCCGTGGTGGCCATGGTGACAGGGGTGTCACCCGTGTCCCCTGTCCCCAGGGATGGTGTCCCTGTGGTCCCTGGCCATGGTGGCCGTGGTGGCCATGGTGACAGGGGTGTCACCCGTGTCCCCTGTCCCCAGGGATGGTGTCCCTGTGGTCCCTGGCCGTGGTGGCCATAGTGGCCGTGGTGGGCATGGTGACAGGGGTGTCACCCGTGTCCCCTGTCCCCAGGGATGGTGTCCCTGTGGTCCCTGGCCATGGTGGCCGTGGTGGCCATGGTGACAGGGGTGTCACCTGTGTCCCCTGTCCCCAGGGATGGTGTCCCTGTGGTCCCTGGCCGTGGTGGCCGTGGTGGCCGTGGTGTCCATGGTGACAGGGGTGTCACCCGTGTCCCCTGTCCCCAGGGATGGTGTCCCTGTGGTCCCTGGCTGTGGTGGCCTTCGAGCGGTTCCTGGTCATCTGCAAGCCCCTGGGCAACTTCACCTTCCGTGGCAGCCACGCCGTGCTGGGCTGTGCCATCACCTGGATCTTCGGCCTCATCGCCTCCGTGCCCCCCCTCTTCGGCTGGAGCAGGTCTGGGGGTCCCAGGGGGGTCTGGGGGTCCCAGGGGGAATCAGGGGGTCCCCAAGGTTTGGGGGTTCCAATGGGAGCAGGGGGTCCCTGGAGTTCGGGGATCTGGGGAAGGTTGGGGGGGGTCCCAGTTGGGTTGGGGGGGGTCCCGGGAGGGTCAGGGGTCCTGGGGGTGTTTGGGGATCCCTGGAGAATCTGGGGGTCTCGAGGGTGTTTGGGGGTCCCTGAAGGATCCAGGGGTCCTGGGGGGGTCTGGGGGTCCCCAAGGTTTGGGGGTTCCAATGGGATCTGGGGGTCCCTGGAGTTCAGGGATCTGGGAAGGTTGGGGGTCCCAGTTGGATTGGTGGGGATCTCAGGAGGGTCAGGGGTCCTGCATGGGGTGAGAGGGTCCCTGGAGGATCCGGGGGGTCCTGGATGGGGTCAGGGGGTCCCAGGGGGGGGTCTGGGGGTCGCAGGGAGATTGGGGGGTCCCGAGGGGGGGTTGAGTCTTCAAGGGAGGTTGGGGGGTCTTGGATGGGGTCGGGGGTTTTGAGGATCCTGGAGAGTTTTGGGGGTCCCGAGAGGTTTTAAGGGTCTGGGGGTGGATTGGGGGTCCTGGGGGAGGCCGGGGGTATGGGGGGGGGGTTCGGGGGTCCCTCAGCAGTGCGACCCCTCCTCAGCCGTGCCCCCAGACCCATCCCCGGGGGTTGGGACTGCCCGGAATTGTCGGGGATTTTGGGGGGATCCCGGGGATTTTGCTGATCCCAGGGGCTGTTTGGGGGTCCCGGGCTGAGTCCGGGGTCCCGTGGGCAGTGCCCACCCCCCTTGCCCCCTCCCCAGCTCCATCCCGGAGGGTCTGAGCAGCTCCAGGGCTCGGGGGTCCCGGGGATTTTCGGGATTTGTTGGACCGGGAATCTCGGGGGCGGGTCGGGAATCTCGGGGGCGGTCCGGGGGTCTCGGGCTGAGTTTGGGGGTCCCATGGGCAGTGCCCACCCCCGGTTCCCCCCTCCCCAGCTCCATCCCCGAGGGCTGAGCAGATCCTGGGCTCGGGGGTCCCGGAGATTTTCGGGGATTTGTTGGACCGGGAATCTCGGGGCGGTTCAGGAATCTCGGGGGCGGTTCGGGAATCTCGGGGGGCGGCTCGGGGGTCCCGGGGGCGGTTCGGGGGTCCCGGGGGCGGTGTGGGGGTGACCCCCCGGTGCCCCCCTCCCCAGGTACATCCCCGAGGGGCTGAGCAGCTCCAGGGCTCAGGGGTCCCGGGGGATTTTCAGGGATTTGTTGGACCGGGAATCTCGGGGGCGGTTCGGGGGTCTCAGGGGCGGTTCGAGGGTCCCGGGGGCGGTCCGGGGGTGACCCCCCCGGTTCCCCCTTCCCCAGGTACATCCCCGAGGGGCTGCAGTGCTCCTGCGGCCCGGACTGGTACACGACGGACAACAAATGGAACAACGAGTCCTACGTGATTTTCCTCTTCTGCTTCTGCTTCGGCTTCCCCCTGAGCGTCATCGTCTTCTCCTACGGGCGGCTGCTGCTCACCCTGCGCGCGGTGAGGGGATCTTGGGGGGTCCCGGGGGTCTTGGGGGGTCCCGGGGGTCTTGGGGGGTCCCGGGGGGGGTCCTGGGGGCCAGGGGAGCTCAGGGTGCTGATCATCATCATCTCCTATGGGTGGGCGGTGCTCACCCTGCTCGCTGTGAGGGGATTTTGGGGGGTCCCGGAGGGGTCCCGGGGGGTCTAGGGGGACACGCGGTTTATTGGGGTACGCGGTTTATTGGGGGCACA
>NW_026536366.1:0-56357 GCF_028551555.1 Melozone crissalis
GGATGAGATTGGATGAGGATGGATAGGGATGGATGAGATGGGATTGAGTTGGAGAAGGTTGGAAGATGTTGGATGGGATTGGATGAGGTTGGAAGAGGCTGGATGAGGTAGGATAGGGTTGGAGGAGGCGGGATGAGATTGGATGAGATGGGATGGGATTGGATGAGATTGGATGGGATTGGATGAGGTTGGATGGGATTGGATGGGATTGGATGAGATTGGATGAAGTTGGATGGGATTGGATGGAATGGATGGGATTGGATGGGATTGGATGGGATTGGGTGGGAATGGATGGGATTGGATGAGATTGGATGAAGTTGGATGGGATTGGATGAGGTTGGATGGGATTGGATGGGATTGGATGGGATTGGATGGATTGGATGAGATTGGATGGGATTGGATGGGATTGGATGGATTGGATGGGAATGGATGGGAATGGATGGGATTGGATGAGATTGGATGGGATTGGATGGGATTGGATGGGATTGGATGGGAATGGATGGGATTGGATGAGATTGGATGAGGATGGATGGGATTGGATGAGGATGGATTGGGATGGATGGGGTTAGATGAGGTTGGAGGAGGTTGGATGGGATTGGATTGGGATGGATGAGATTGGGTGAGATTGGGATGGGTGGGAGAAGGTGGGAGGAGGTGGGATGAGGTTGGATGGGGTGGGATGAGGTTGGATGAGGTGGGAGGAGGTTGGATGAGGTGGGATGAGGTGGGATGGGGTGGGAGGAGGTTGGATGAGGTGGGATGGGGTGGGAGGAGGTTGGATGGGGTGGGATGGGGTGGGATGAGGTGGGATGAGGTTGGATGGGGTGGATGGGGTGGAGGAGGTTGGATGAGACTGGATTGGGATGGATGAAGTTGGATGAGGTTGGAAGAGGTTGGAAGAGTTTGGATGAGGTTTGAGGAGGTTGAAGGACGTTGGATGAGGTTTGAGGAAGTTGGAGGAGGTGGGAGGAGTTTGAGGAGGTTGAATGAACCTGTATGACCAGGGAGGAGGTTGGATGAGGTTGGATGAGGTAGAAGACGTGGGATGAGGTTGGAGGAGGTTGGATGGGGTTGGATGTGGTGGGAGGAGGTGGAATGAGGTTGGGATGGGGTTGGGAT
Source organism: Melozone crissalis (assembly GCF_028551555.1). Lineage (NCBI taxonomy): Eukaryota > Metazoa > Chordata > Aves > Passeriformes > Passerellidae > Melozone > Melozone crissalis. The sequence goes on from NW_026536366.1 coordinate 1,120, forward strand.
GAGGTTGGGTGATATGGGATGAGGTTGGATGAGCTGGAATGAGATTGGATGGGGTTGGATGAGACAGAATGAGGTTGGATGACGTGGAATAAAGGTTGGAGGAGTTTGGATGAGGTTGGAGGAGGTGGGATGAGCTGGAATGACCTGGGATGAGGTGGGATAAGCTTGGAGGATGTTGGATGAGGTGGAAGGAGGTTGGAGGAGGTTGGAGCAGTCTGGATGAGGTTAGAGGACGTGGGATGAGGTTGGAGGAGGTGGAATAAGGTTGGATGAGCTGGAATGAGGTTGGAGGATGTTGGAGGAGGTTGGGTGTGGTGGGAGGAGGTGGAATGAAGTTGGGATGAGGTTGGGATGAGGATGGATGGAGATTGGATGGGAATGGATTGGGATGGATGAAGCTGGATGAGGTTGGATGAGGTTGGAGGAGGTTTGAGGAGGTTGGAGGAGGTTGGAAGAGGTTGGAGGAGGTGCAATGAACCTGTATGACCTGAGATGAGGTGGGATGAGGTTGGAGGAGGTTGGACGGGCTGGAATGAGGTTGGATGAGGTTGGATGTGGTGGGAGGAGGTTGGAGGAGGTTGGGATGAGGTTGGATGACATGGAATGAGGTTAGATGAGGTGGAAAGAGGCGGGAGGAAGTGGGATGAGGTTGGAGGAGCTTGGGTGTGGTGGGAGGGGCTTGGATGGGGCTGGACGTGGTGGGATGAGGTTGGATCATGAGGCTGGATGAGGATGGATGAGGTGGGATGGGATGAGAGGAGGTTGGAGGAGGTTGAATGAACCTGTGTGACCTGGGATGAGGCTGGATGGGGTTGGATGTGGTGGGAGGAGGTGGAATGAGGTTGGGATGGGTTGGGATGAGGTTGGGATGAGGTTGGATGAGATGGATGGGTTGGATGAGATGGGAGGAGGTGGGATGAGGTTGGGATGGGTTGGATGAGATCGGATGAGCTTGGAAGAGGCTGGATGAGGTGGGATGGGCTTGGATGGGGTGGAATGGGACTGGAGGAGGTTGGCTGAAGTTGGAGGAGGTTGCAACAGTTTGGATGAGGTTGGAGGAGGATGGAGGAGGTGGGATGGGGCGGGACGGGGTGGGATGGGCTTGGATGGAATTCAATGAGGTTGCATGAGGTGGGAGGAGGGTGGAGGAAGTTGGGTGAGGTTGGATGAGGCTCAATGAGGTTGGAGGAGGTTAGATGTAGTGGGAGGAAGTTGGATGATGAGGTGGGATGGGGTTGGATGAGGTGGGAGGAGGTGGGATGGGGTTGGATGAGGCCGGATGGGATGGAGTGAGGTGGGATGAGGTGGGATGAGGCTGGAGGATGTTGGATGAGGTGGGATGAGGTTGGAGGACATTGGCAGAGGTGGGCTGAGCCTCTCCTTGTTCCCACAGCTGGAGTTCCTGCGGAGGAAGGTGGACCAGGCGCTGGACTTCGAGCAGCAGCTGAACGAGCTGCAGGACGCGAGCACGGAGAGCCAGGACGGCCTGAAATGGCAGCTGGAGGAGGACGTGGAGGTACCGGGAGAGGCCCCGGCTCAGGGAATCACCTCTGGGAATGCTGGAATGGTTTGGGTGGGAAGGGACCTCAAATCCCACCCCATTCCACCCCCGTGATCCCAAGGTGATCCAAACCCACCCTTGGACACTGCCAGGGGTTCTCTGGGAATTCCAGCCCAGCCAGGAATCCCTTCCCAAGATCCCACCATCCCAAGCTCCCCTTTCCCACTGGAAGCCATTCCCTGCCTCCTGCCCCTCCACCCTTCATCCCAAATCCCAGCTCTCCTTTCCCTCTGGAAAAGGCTCCAAGGATTCCCTGGATCCTTCCCTGATCCAGCTGCACATTCCCAGCTCTCCCAGCCTGGCATTGGATCCATCCTCATCCTGATTCCTCTCTGGGAAGGAATTTTGGGATCCAGGGGTTTCCCTGGGAATTCAGGACTCCAGGAAGGGTCTCCCTTCCCTGAATTCCATATAAATCCCTTTGGATGGATCCTGAGTGTCCTTGATCCCAGAATCCCAGAATGGTTTGGGATGGGATTCCTGGACCTTCAATCCCATCCCAGGGACCCTTCCCACCATCCCAGGGTGATCCAAACCCACCCTTGGACACTGCCAGGGATTCTCTGGGAATTCCAGCCCAGCCAGGAATCCCTTCCCAAGCTCCCACCATCCAAGCTCCCCTTTCCCACCGGAAGCCATTCCTGCCTCCTGCCCCCCCATCCTTCACCCCAAATCCCAAATCCCGGCTCTGGAATCCCGAATTTCCCTCTGGAAAAGGCCCCAAGGATTCCCTGGCTCCTCCCCTGATGCAGCTGCACATTCCCAGCCCTGCAGAATTCCCTGGCCCCGCTCCAGCAGCTCCTCACCCTCAGATCCCGAGAACTCGGGAGCGTGGGACGTTCCCGGAATGTTTTGGGATGGAAGCAGCTCCGTGCCGGAGCTCCGCATTCCCAGGGAATTCTGTGACGGGAAAACATCGGAAAAGCACAAACAACCTTGGGCTGTTCCTGGGAGAGGCTCCAGAGATAATTTTGTGTCCCACAAGTTTATCCTGGTTTTTGGAGCAGCCTTGGGAGCAGGGATAACAATGGAAAAAATCCCTCAGGTTGTTCCAGGGAAAGTTTTCCACAGGATTTTAGGAATATTTTCTTCCCCAAATGAATGTAAAATATCCCAATATTTTCTTCCCTAAATAGGTGTAAAATATCCCAATATTTTTACCCCAAATAAGTGTAAAATATCCCAATATTTTCTTCCCCAAATAAATGTAAAATATCATATTTTCTTCCCCAAATAAATGTCAAATATCCCAATATTTTCTTCCCCAGGTAAATGTAAATTATCCCAATATTTTCTTCCCCAACTAAGTGTAAAATATCCCAATAATTTCTTCCCCAAATAAGTGTAAAATATCCCAATATTTTCTTCCCCAGGTAAATGTAAATTATCCCAATATTTTCATCCCCAAATACGTGCAAAATATCCCAATATTTTCTTCCTCAAAGAAGTGTAAAATATCCCAATAAAAGTGTAAAAATTGTCCCAACAAATACAGGATTTTTGGAATATTTTCTTCCCCAAATTAATGTAAAATGTCCCAATATTTTCCTCCCCAAATAAATGTAAAATATCCCAATATTTTCTTCCCCAAATAAATGTAAATTATCCCAATATTTTCTTCCCCAACTAAGTGTAAAATATCCCAAATTTTCTTCCCCAGATAAATGTAAAATATCCCAATATTTTCACCCCAAATAAGTGCAAAATATCCCAATAAAAGTGTAAAAATAGTCCCAACAAATAGAGGATTTTAGGAATATTTTCTTCCCCAAATAAGTGTAAAATACCCAATATTTTTACCCCAAATAAATGTAAAATATCCCAATATTTTCTTCCCTAAATAGGTGCAAAATATCCCAATATTTTCTTCCCCAAACAAATGCAAAATTTCCCAATATTTTCTTCCCCAAATAAATGTAAATTATCCCAATATTTTCTTCCCCAACTAAGTGTAAAATATCCAATATTTTTTACCCAAAAAAGTGTAAAATATCCCAATATTTTCACCCCAAATAATTGTTAAATATCCCAATATTTTCACCCCAAATAAGTGTAAAATATCCCAATAAAAGTGTAAAAATAGTCCCAACAAATACAAGATTTTAGGAATATTTTCTTCCCCAAGTTAATGTAAAATATCCTAATATTTCTTCCCAAACAAATGAATAATATCCCAATAAAAGTGTAAAAATAGTCCCAACAAATACAAGATTTTAGGAATATTTTCTTCCCCAAGTTAATGTAAAATATCCTAATATTTTCTTCCCCAAACAAATGAATAATATCCCAATAAAAGTGTAAAAATAGTCCCAACAAATACAGGATTTTAGGAATATTTTTCTCCCCAAATTAATGTAAAATGTCCCAATATTTTCACCCAAATGAGTGTCAAATATCCCAATAAAAGTGTAAAAATAATCCGAACAAACACAGAATTCCCTAAGGAATGAGGGCAGGAATTCTCTCTGCAGGTGGGAAAATAAAACCAAAATTCCTGGAAGCAAAAACAAAAATAAAACCAAAATTCCTGGAAGCAAAAACAAAAATAAAACCAAAAATTCCTGGAAGCAAAAACAAAAATAAAACCAAAATTCCTGGAAGCAAAAACAAAAATAAAACCAAAATTCCTGGAAGCAAAAACTGAAGCCGGGGCTGGGATTTAGGGTGGGCAGGAATTCCCTGATGGTTTTTTGGATTTTTGCCTTTGGATTTCTGCCTCGGGTGGGAATTTTGGGAATTCACCTCTGGATTTTGGCTTTTTCCCATCCTCTGGAAAGGGGAAAAAACTCTTGGCACTGCTGGGATTTAATTCCTGTATTGTTTTGTTTTGGAGTTTTTTTTTCCTGGGAAATCCAAACACTTCTGGAATTTTCAGAGGTTTTTCCTAAATTCCAGGCTTGTCTTTGTGGGGTTTTTTCCATGGAATTTCCATGGAATTCTTTGTGGGTTTTTTTTCCCCATGGAAATCCATGGAATTCCCATGGAATTATTTCAAATTTTTTTTCCCATGGAATTTCCATGGAATTCTTTGTGGTTTTTTCCCATGGAAATCCATGGAATTCCTTGTGCGGTTTTTCCCATGGAATTTCCATGGAATTCTTGTGGGGTTTTTCCCATGGAAATCCATGGAATTTCCATGGAATTCTTTGGGATTTTTTTTCCCATGGAATTTCCATGGAATTCTTTGTGGGTTTTTTTTCACATGGAATTTTTGGGATTTTTTTTTTTCCCCATGGAAATCCATGAATTCCCATGAAATTCTTTGTGCAGTTTTTTGTGATAGAATTCCATGGAATTTCCATGGAATTCTTTGTGGTTTTTTCCCATGGAAATCCATGGAATTCCTTGTGCGGTTTTTCCCATGGAATTTCCATGGAATTCTTTGTGGGTTTTTTTCTCATGGAATTCCATGGAATTTCCGTGGAATTCTTTGGGGTTTTTTTCCCCATGGAATTTCCATGGAATTCTTTGGGATTTTTTTTTTCCCCCATGGAAATCCATGGAATTCCCATGGAATTATTTGTGGGTGTTTTGTGATAGAATTCCATGGAATTTCCATGGAATTCCTTGTGCGGTTTTTCCCATGGAATTTCCATGGAATTCTTTGTGGGTTTTTTTCTCATGGAATTCCATGGAATTTCCATGGAATTCTTTGGGATTTTTTTTTCCATGGAATTTCCATGGAATTCTTTGTGGGTATTTTTCCCCATGGAAATCCATGGAATTCCCATGGAATTCTTTGTGCAGTTTTTTGTGATAGAATTCCATGGAATTTCCATGGAATTCTTTGCGGTTTTTTTCCCATGGAAATCCATGGAATTCTTTGTGCAGTTTTTCCCATGGAATTTCCATGGAATTCTTTGTGGGCTTTTTTTCCATGGAATTTACCATGGAATTCTTTGTGGCTTTTTTCCCATGGAAATCCATGGAATTCTTTGTGGGATTTTTCACATGGTATTTCCATGGAATTTCCTTGGAATTCTTTGTGGGGTTTTTCCCATGGAAATCCATAGAATTTCCATGGAATTCTTTGTGGGGCTTTTCCCATGGAATTTCCATGGAATTCTTTGTGGGTTTTTTTCTCCATGGAAGTCTATGGAGTATCCATGGAATTTTTTCCCCATGGAATTTCCATGGAATTCTTTGTAGGTTTTTTTCCATGTAAATCTACGGAATTTCCATGGAATTCTTTGTGGGGTTTTTCCCATGGAAATCCATGGAATTTCTATGGATTCTTTGTGGGGTTTTTTCCCCCATGGAATTTCCATGGAATTCTTTTTCCCCAGGGAATTTCCATCGAATTCTTTGGGATTTTTTTTGCCCATGTTATTTCCATGGAATTCTTTGGGATTTTTTTTTCCCCCCATGGAATTTCCATCGAATTCTTTCTGATTTTTTTTATTTTTTCCCCATGGAATTCCAGTTCCTGGAGAGGAAACTCAGTCAGATCAAGGGGTTGTTTTCGTGAGTTTGTCTTTGTGGGATTTTCCCATGGAATTCCATGGAATTTTTTGTGATATTTTTTCTCATGGAAATCCATGGAATGTCCATGGAATTCTTTGGGAATTTTTTATTTTTCCCTGTGGAATTCCAGCACCTGGAGAGGAAACTCCATCAGATGAAGGGGTTGTTTTTGTGGGTTTGTCCTTGTGGTATTTTCTCTCATGGAATTTCATGGAATTCCTTGGGATTTTCTTTTTTCTCCCCATGGAATTCCAGTATCTGGAGACGAAGCTGCGCCGGATGAAGGGGTTGTTTTTGTGGGTTTGTCCTTGTGGGTTTTTCCCATGGAATTTCCATGGAATTCTTTGTGGGGGTTTTTTCCATTGAATTCCCATGGAATATTTTGTGATTTTTTTCCCCCCCCTCCACGGAATTCCAGCGCCTGGAGAGGAAGCTCCGCCAGATGAAGGGGTTGTTTTTGTGGGGTTTTCCCATGGAATTTCCATGGAATTCTTTGTGGGGCTTTTCCCGTGGAATTCCATTGAATTTCCATGGAATTCTTTGTGATTTCCCCCCCCCCCCCACGGAATTCCAGCGCCTGGAGAGGAAGCTCCGCCAGATGAAGGGGTTGGTTTGGTGGGTTTGTCTTTGTGGGATTTTCTCCCATGGAATTCCTGTGGAATCCTTTGTGGGTTTTTCCCATGGAAATCCATGGAATTCTCATGGAATCCTTTGTGAGTTTTTCCTATGGAATTCTATGGAATTTCCATGGAAAGTGCATGGAGTTTCCATGGAATTCTTTGTGGGGGTTTTTTCCCCATGGAGTTTCCATGGAATTCTTTGTGGGGGTTTTTTCCCCATGGAATTTCCATGGAATTCTTTGTGGGGTTTTTTTTTCCATTGAATTCCCATGGAATATTTTGTGATTTTTTTCCCCCCCTCCACGGAATTCCAGCGCCTGGAGACGAAGCTCCGCCAGATGAAGGGGTTGTTTTTGTGGGGTTTTCCCATGGAATTCCCATGGAATTCTTTGTGGGTTTTTTTTCCCATGGAATTCCATGGAATTTCCATGGAATTTTTTTGTGATTTTTCCCCCCCTCCATGGAATTCCAGCGCCTGGAGAGGAAGCTGCGCCAGATGAAGGGGTTGTTTTTGTGGGGTTTTCCCATGGAATTTCCATGGAATTCTTTGTGGGTTTTTTTTCCATGGAATTCCATTGAATTTCCATGGAATTTTTTGTGATTTTTCCACCCCCTCGATGGAATTCCAGCGCCTGGAGAGGAAACTCCATCAAATGAAGGGGTTGGTTTGGTGGGTTTGTCTTTGTGGGATTTTCTCCCATGGAATTCCTGTGGAATCCTTTGTGGGTTTTTCCCATGGAAATCCATGGAATTCTCATGGAATCCTTTGTGAGTTTTTCCTATGGAATTCTATGGAATTTCCATGGGAAAGTGCATGGAGTTTCCATGGAATTCTTTGTGGGGGTTTTTTCCCCATGGAATTTCCATGGAATTCTTTGTGGGGTTTTTTTTTCCATTGAATTCCCATGGAATATTTTGTGATTTTTTTTCCCCCCCTCCACGGAATTCCAGCGCCTGGAGAGGAAGCTCCGCCAGATGAAGGGGTTGTTTTTGTGGGGTTTTCCCATGGAATTTCCATGGAATTCTTTGTGGGGCTTTTCCCGTGGAATTCCATTGAATTTCCATGGAATTTTTTTGTGATTTTTCCACCCCCCTCCACGGAATTCCAGGCCTGGAGAGGAAGCTGCGCCAGATGAAGGGGCATGTACCACCTGAACCAGGTGAAGCTGACTACAACCTGGACGTGCTCCGGCAGCTGGACATAGAGAATTCCACGCTGCGATCCCTGCAGAAACGGAAAATCAACCGGTAAAACCCATCCCGAGGGAATCCCGTCCCGTGCCAAAGCTTTTCCCACGTCCCAAAATCCGGGCTCTCCGTCCCTTCCCAGGTTCAGGACCACCCTGGAGCTGCTGAAGGACAAAATGGCCAAGCAGGAGGCGAAATTCCAGGAGGAAAAGCAGAGCCTGGAGCTGGAGCTGGAGCGCGTGGTGGGGCAGTTCCAGGAGACGCGGGACAGGATGAGGTGGGGAACGCTCGGAATGCCGAGCCCGGGCGGATCCCTGCCTGCGAAAAATGTGTGGTTTTCATTTTGGCTTCCTGTAACTAGCAATATGGAACAATAGGAATGATATGAAATATTAAAATTAATTTTCCAATTAATTAATTAATTAATTAATTAACACGTATTATACTATGTGTGTTATGTTAGCAAGTTATGCTGCAATAATTTTTAAGTAATGGGGTTAAGTACATATAAATATATAATATTATAATAAAGGTATTATAATACATATTATATATTATATAATACATATTATATATAATATAATATATATTATATATTAAATTATATATATTATTATATGTAGATATTTTAAAATATATTTTATATACATTCAATATCTACTATATATTATATATACCAAATATATAAATTTATATTATATATAAATGCTATATATATGACACATTATATAAATATATAAAAATATTTTATATTTTTTATATTTTATAATATATAATCTCTATAATATAATATAATATAATATAATATAATGTAATGTAATGCAATGTAATGTAATGTAATGTAATGTAGCATAATATAATATAATATAATATAATATAATATAATATAATATATACTAATAATATACTATAATATAATATGTCATATATCATAATTTATACTATAATATAATATAATGATAATATAATATAATATAATATACTATAATGCAATATAATACAGTAAAATATAATATACTATAAACTATTATAATATACTATAATACAACATAATATAATATAATAAAATATAATATAATAGAATAGAATAGAATAGAATAGAATGTAATGTAATATAATATATATAATACAATATAATACAATATAATACAATATAATACAATATAATACAATATTATATATATATATATATATATAAATATATAAATAATGTTAAAATAGAAACTTTGTATGTGAAACTTTGCATTTTTTTAAGAAAGGAATGAGGCATTCTCACAGCCACAGGACACCTAAATCTTTCAGAGAAAATGAATTTATTGCTCTTTTGGAGGAAAATAAATTGTATCATATATATGAATTATAATATAAATGATATTATTATACAATTATTATAGGAATTATGTAGTTATTATCTAAAATATTATATATATATATAATATATATATGCTGAAGAGGAGGATATATAGATAATATGTATATATGCTGAAGAGGAGGAAGTTGATGATGACCAGACAAAATCCTATGTTTATTTAAATTTAATTTATGCATAATTTATGAGATGTATGAATATGCAACAGGTGATTGTTTTAAAGGGTTAATCCTCTGTTAACGTGGGTCCTTTTTCGGGCTTATTTTTCCCAGAAAAAGTACCCAGACAGTCCATAATTCTTTGTTTTTATTGTCTCATATTGTCCTAAATCCTACTTGTCCGGATTTTTATTACTATTTTACAATTCTATCACTATTAAACTTCTAAAAATTTTAAAAAAACAAGTTATTTGCATTTTTTCCATGTTTCCCTCAGGCACCTGGCGCGCAGCCGCGTCGATCGCTTCCGGCAGGTCTGGATCGTGAACGAGGAATTTTATTACAATTTTATTACAATTTTATTACAATTTTATTACAATTTTATCATCCTAAATCTGAATGATCCACATTTTTATTTCTCTAACTTTATTGCTATTTTTTACAATTTTATTACAGCTTCTAAAATTTAAATAAAAGAACGATTGGGATTTTTTCCATATTTTTCCAGGCACCTGGCGCGCAGCCGCGTCGATCGCTTCCGGCAGGTCTGGATCGTGAACGAGGAATTTTATTACAATTTCATTATCCTAAATCTGAATGATCCACATTTTTATTTCTCTAACTTTATTGCTATTTTTTACAATTTTATTACAGCTTCTAAAATTTAAATAAAAGAACGATTGGGATTTTTTCCATATTTTTCCAGGCACCTGGCGCGCAGCCGCGTCGATCGCTTCCGGCAGGTCTGGATCGTGAACGAGGAGGAGGCCAAGGCGTTGATCCGGGAGGTTCTGGACGCCGATCGGATCATCCACGTGCAGCAGCTGGGAATGCCGTGGGAAGAGCCCCGGTTGTGGTTCATGGACAACGTGGGACCCCTGGGAGACGTCCGGGAGAAGAGGGAGGCCATGGAGTTGGCCACGAAGCTCCTGGAAGGTGGGAATCCCTGAATCCCTTGGGAATTTCCCGCCTTGGGAAGGTTCTCGTGTCCCGCCAATCCTTGGGATTTCCACGTGGGATTTTCCAGGAGTCGCCAGCCCTGAGTTGGCTCATTCCAAAGGATTTTCCTGCTATGATTTTTCCCAGTTTTCCCGGTTCCAAGAAGCAGCTGTGATCCCAGGAGCTTTGTTTTCCAGGGATTCCCACGGTTTGGGATATTGCTCCGGTTGGAATCTTCCATGAGTCGCCATCCCTGAGTTTGCTCATTCCAAGGGATATTCCCGCCATGATTTTTCCCAGTTTTCCCAGGAGCTTTGTTTTCCAGGGATTCCCGCTGTTTGGGATTTTCCTGGAGTCACCATCCCTGAGTGGGCTCATTCCAAGGGATATTCCCACTGGGTTTTTCCCAGTTTTCCAGAAGAGTGCTTTGTTTTCCAGGGATTCCCACAGCTGGGATCTTGATCCAGTTGGGATCTTCCAGGAGTCGCCATCCCTGAACTGGCTCATTCCAAGGGATATTCCCGCTGGGTTTTTCCTGGTTTTCCCAGGATTTAGCTCTCATCCCAGGAGCTTTATTTTCCAGGGCTTCCCACGGTTTGGGATCTTGCTCCAGGTGGGATTTTCCAGGAATTGCCATCCCCAAGTTTGCTGATTCCAATGATTTTTCCCAGTTTTCCCAGTTTTTTCCATTTCCAGGAACCGACTCTCATCCCAGGAGCTTTGTTTTCCAGCTATTCCCAGTTTGGGATCTTGCTCCAGTTGGGATCTTCCATGAGTCGCCATCCCTGAGCTGGCTCATTCCAAGGGATGTTCCCTGCTCTGATTTTTCCCAGTTTTCCCAGTTCCAAGAAGGAGCTCTCATCTCAGGAGCTTTGTTTTCCAGGGATTCCCACGGTTTGAGCTCTTCCAGGAGTCGCCATCCCTGAACTGGCTCATTCCAAGGATATTCCCGCTGGGTTTTTCCTGGTTTTCCCAGGATTTAGCTCTCATCCCAGGAGCTTTGTTTTCCAGGGGTTCCCACGGTTTGGGATCTTGCTCCAGGTGGGATTTTCCTGGAGTTGCCATCCCTGTGTTGGCTCATTCCAAGGGATATTCCTGCCGTGATTTTTCCCTCTCCGATTTTCAGGGAACAAGCCTGGAAAAGCGGAGCAGGAAGGGAGGAAGAGTGGGAGGAAAGGAGCCCAGAGCGGCGAGGGAGGGAAGGAAAACCAGGAAAAGAGGGACGACAGAATCACATCCCGGCCAGGAATTCCCCAGCAAAACGCTCCGGAGAATCCTGGAGGTCATGAGCGAGGAATCGGGTGAGCGCTGCTGGATCTCGGGATCCAGGATCAGCCCCAAATCCTGATTTTTTTTTTTTTTTTTTTTTTTTTTTTTTTTTTTTTTTTTTTTTGTGAATCCCTTTGGAATGAGGGCTGGGAATTCTCACCCTGCCGCCTCTTCCCGGCGTTTTTCCCAAGGCTTTCCTGCTGGAGAACAAACTCCTGAAGCCGCTGAGGGAGGTGGTGGGGCCCAAGAATGACGTCCAGCAGCTCCGAACATCTTTGAGGTGGGATGGGATGGGATGGGATGGGATGGGATGGGATCTCCCGGGATTGGAATGCTGAGCAGCAGGAGGAGGTGGGGATGGGAAGGTGCAGCTGGATCAGGGAAGGATCCAGGGAAGCCCTCGAGGGGCTCCAGGAGAGCTGGAATTTGGGAATGAGATGGAGGGAGCCAGGGAATGGCTTCCAGTGGGAAAGGGGAGCTTGGGATGGTGGGATCTTGGGGAGGGATTCCTGGCTGGGCTGGAATTCCCAGAGAATCCCTGGGAGTGTCCAAGGGTGGATTAGGATCACCCTGGGATGGTGGGAAGTGTCCCTGGGATGGGATTGAAGGTCCATGGATCCCATCCCAAACCATTCCGGGATTCTGGGATCAAGGACACTCAGGATCCATCCCAAGGGATTTTTATGGAATTTGGGGATGGAAAAGGGAAGGGAGACCCTCCCTGGAGTCCTGAACTCCCAGTGAAGCCCCTGGATCCCAAAATTCCTTCTCAAGGAGGAATCAGGATGGGGCTGGATCCAATGTCAGGCTGGGAGAGCTGGGAATGTGCAGCTGGATCAGGGAAGGATCCAGGGAATCCTTGGAGCCTTTTCCAGAGGGAAAGGAGAGCTGGGATTTGGGCAAGGGCTGGAGGGGCAGGAGGCAGGGAATGGCTTCCAGTGGGAAAGGGGAGCTTGGGATGGTGGGATCTTGGGAAGGGATTCCTGGCTGGGCTGGGATTCCCAGAGAATCCCTGGATCCCTGGCAGTGCCCAAATTTTGGGATCATGGAAGGTGCCCCTTCCCATGGAATGGGGTGAGCTGTGAGGTCCCTTCCCACCCAGAACATTCCATGATTCCCGAATTCCCAGCTCCAGCCCATCCCAACATTTTAAACACCTCCAGGGCTCCTCCAGCCTCTTCCCAGACTTTCCCATCCATTGATATTCCATGGCTATCCCACATCACCCCCTTCCCACCATTCCTTCCTTATCCAGCATTTCCCAGAATTCCGGCATTTCCTCTGCACCTGGAAAATTCCCTTTCCTTTCCTTTCCTTTCCTTTCCTTTCCTTTCCTTTCCTTTCCTTTCCTTTCCTTTCCTTTCCTTTCCTTCCCTTTCCTTGAAATTTCCTTTCCTTTCCTTTCCTTTCCTTTCCTTTCCTTTCCTTTCCTTTCCTTTCCTTTCCTTTCCTTTCCTTTCCTTTCCTTTCCTTGAAATTTCCTTTCCTTGAAATTTCCTTTCCTTTCCTTTCCTTTCCATCCCCATCCCAAGGAACCCTGACGGAATTCCCGCTTTTCCAGGCCCTCCACATCGAGGACGAGGACGAGCTGCGCGCCCTCGTGGATTTTTTCCTGGACTACGAAACCCACCACGCGCCCAGGATCCCGGTAGGATCGCCAGGGGAGACCCCAGAAATCCCCGGGAATGCATCCCAAAAAATTCCAGGAAGGAAAAATTGGCGCCTTCATCCCGAAAATTCCACACCCGGCTTTGCTCCCTCCAGGTCAGCCAGGTGGAAGATGGCGAGGATCCGGCCGGGAAGAGCCGATCCCATTCCCAGCACGGAGCCCCCGCTCTCATCCCGGCCATCCAAGTGGATCACGTCCTGACCATCCTGAGGGAATTCCTGCAGGAATTTCCCAAGCTGAGGTGGGAACGGGGACGGGCCGGGGCTGGGGGCGCCGGGATGGAGCCAAACCGGGATCCAGGGAATGTCCCGGGAGCTCCGGGGTGGTTCTGCTTGGAGAAAGAGATTCCCAACCTTCCCTGAGGGATCGGGAGATTCCCAAGGCTGGGAATGAACCAGGCAGGAGAGGATCCAGGGGCTGGGAAGGGAGAAAATGATGGAGTGCGTTCTCCTTCCCAAGGGTTTGTTCTTTATTCCAAGGATTTGTTCTCTATTCCAAAAATTTGTTTTCCATCCCAAAGATTTTCTCTCCTTCCCAAGGTTTTTTTCTCCACTCCAAGGATTTGTTCTCCATGCCAAAAATTTCTTCTCCATCCCAAGGATTTGCTCTCTATCCCAAAGATTTGTTCTCCATCCCGGGAATTTGTTGTCCATTCCCAGAGTTTCTTCTCCATGCCAAAAATCTTTTCTCCATCCCAGGATTTGTTCTCCACTCCAAGGATTTGTTCTCCATTCCAAATATTTTCTCTCCATCCCGAAGTTTTCCTCTCCATCCCAAAGTTTTGTTCTCCTTCCTAAGGATTTGTTTCCCAGTTTTGAATTCCCAGTTGCCAAGGATTTGTTCTCTATCCCCAAGTCTTGTTCTTCATCCCAAAAATTTGTTCTCCATCCTGAGGATTTGTTCTCCAGCCCAGGAATTTCTTGTCCATTCCCAGAGCTTCTTTTCCTTCCCAAGGATTTGTTCTTCATCCCAAGGATTTCCTCTCCATCCCTAAATTTTTTTCTCCATCCCAAAGATTTTTTCTCCATTCCAAGGATTTGTTTCCAGATTTTGAATTCCCCATTGCCAATGATTTGTTCTCTATCCCTAAGACTCATTCTTCATCCCATGGATTTTCTCTCCATTCCATGGATTTACTGTCCATCCCAAATATTTGTTCACTATTCCCAAAAATTTGTTCTCTATTCCCAGGGTGTTTTTCTCTATCCCAAGGATTTTTTTCTCCATCCCAAGGATTTGTTTCCCAATTTTGAATTCCCAATTGCCAAGGGGTTTTTTGTCTATCCCTAAGATTCGTTCTCCATCCCATGGATTTACTGTCCATCCCAAATATTTGTTCACTATTCCCAAAAATTTGCTCTCCATCCCAAGGTTTTTCTTCTCCATCCCAAGGATTTGTTCTCCATCTCAAAGTTTTGTTTTCCTTCCCAAGGATTTGTTCTCTATTCCCAAGAATTTGTTCTCCATCCCAAAGATTCGTCCACCGTTCCCAAAGATTTGTTCTCTGTTCCCAAAGATTTTTTCTCTATTCCCAAGGATTTGCTTTCCATCCCATTGTTTTGATCTCCATCCCAAAGATTTTTCCACTATTCCCAAATATTTGTTCCCTGTTCCAAAGATTTGTTCTTCATCCCAAAGATTTGTTCTCCATCCCAGGAATTTGTTGTCCATTCCCAGAGTTTCTTCTCCATGCCAAGAATTTTCTCTCCATCCCAAAGGTTTGTTCTCCGTCCCGAGGTTTTTTCCTCCATCCCAAAGATTTGTCCACTATTCCCAGATTATTGTTCTCCATCCCAACTGTTTCCTCTCCATCCCAAAGTTTTGTTCTCAATCCCAAGGTTTTTTCCCTTTATCCCTAAGATTTGTTCTCCATCCCAAAGATTTTTTCTCCATCCCAAGGATTTGTTCTCCATCCCAAAGATTTGGTCTCCATCCCAAGGATTTGTTCTCCATCCCAAAGATTTGGTCTCCATCCAAAGGATTTGTTCTCCATCCCATGGTTTTGATCTCTATCCCATGGATTTGTCCACTATTCCCAAGGATTTCTTCTCTATTCCCAAGGATTTGCTCTCCCTCCCACGGTTTTGATCTCCATCCCAAAGATTTTTCCACTATTCCCAAATATTTGCTCTCCATCCTGAAGATTTGTTCTCCTTCCCAAGTATTTGCTCTCCATCCCAGGAATTTGTTGTCCATTCCCAGAGTTTCTTCTCCATGCCAAGAATTTCTTCTCCATCCCAAAGGTTTGTTCTCCGTCCCGAGGTTTTTTCCTCCATCCCAAAGATTTGTCCACTATTCCCAAATTGTTGTTCTCCATCCCAACTGTTTCCTCTCCATCCCAAAGTTTTGTTCTCAATCCCAAGGTTTTTTCCCTTTATCCCAAGGATTTGTTCTCCATCCCAAAGATTTTTTCTCCATCCCAAGGATTGGTTCTCCATCCCAAAGATTTTTTCTCCATCCCAAGGATTGGTTCTCCATCCCAAAGATTTTTTCTCCATCCCAAGGATTTGTTCCCCCTCCCCAGGGACGAGGGGCCCCCCAGGGAACTCCAGGACGTGCGGGACAATTCCAGGGACGGGGAATACTGGGAAGCCATGACCCGCATCATTCCCCAGCGCAAACTCAAGCTTTGGGACGCGCTCGGAGCCGCGCTCGTGGAATACCAGTGAGTGCCTGGCGGGGTGGGGGCGGCACTGGGACAGTTCCAGGGATTTTCCATGGATTTTCCCGGCGTTCCTTTCCCAGCAAAGTGCTGACCCGGAGATCCGAGCTGTTTTCCGAGGCCACGGCCCTGCAGCGGCAGAACGCGGAGCTGGGAATGCTGCTGGAGGAATATTTGGGATCCGCGCAAGGCGGGTGCCCCTGAGCTCAGCCTGGGGTTCCCGGGGATATTCCGGAATATTCCGGACGCGGATCCCACCGGGATGGAGCAAAACCCGGGGATCGCCGGTGCCGGGTGTGGATCTGCCTGGATCTGAGCCAGGAATTCCTGGCAGGGGTTAATAAATCATTCCCAAACCGGGATCTGTGTGCAGGGAATGGGGGGAACATCCAGGGGTTCCATCGGTCCAGGGAATTCTTGGGAATTCTTGTGGGAAGTGCCACAAAACCGTGGGATGTGAGGCGTGGAATTCCCAAATTCTGGGATGGAAGCTTAAATCCCACCCCAATTCCAACCCCACATTTTCCAGGATCCAGGGAATTCCTGGAATTCTGGGAAATGCCACAAACCCATGGGCATCTGAGGCCTGGAATTCCCAAATTCCAGGATGAAAGCTTAAATCCCATCCCAATTCCAACCCCACATTTTCCATCATCCAAGGAATTCCTGGAATTTTGGGAAGTGCCACAAATTCATGGGATTTGGGGCATGGAATTCAGGGATGGAAGCTCAAATCCCATCCCATTCCAACCCCACACTTCCCATGATATGGAGAATTCTTGGAATTGTGGGAAGTGCCACAAAACTGTGGGATCTGTGGCCTGGAATTCCCAAATTCCAGGATGGAAACTTAAATCCCACCCCAATTCCAACCCCAATACCTCCCACAGTCCAGGGAATTCCTGGAATTATGGGGAGTGCCACAAAACTGTGGGATCTGAGGCCTGAAATTCCAAAATTCCAGGATGGAAACTTAAATCCCACCCCAATTCCAACCCTGCATTTTCCAGGATCCAGGGAATTCTTGCTATTGTGGGAAGTGCCACAAACCCATGGGATCTGAGGCCTGGAATTCCAGGATGGAAACTTAAATCCCATCTCAATCCCAACCCCACATTTTCCAGGATTCAGGGAATTCCTGGAATTGTGGGAAGTGCCATAAACTCATGGGATCTGAGGCCTGGAATTCCCAAATTCTGGGATGGAAGCTTGAATCCCATTCCATTCCAGCCCCAACACCTTCCACCACCCAGGGAATTCCTGGATCCAGGGAATTCTTGGAATGGTGGGAAGTGCCACAAAACTGTGGGATCTGAGGTGTGGAATTCCAGGATGGAAGCTTAAATCCCATCTCAATTCCAACTCCGAAACTTTCCAAAATCCACGGAATTCCTGGATCCATGGAATCCAGGGGTTCCATTGGTCCAGGGAATTCTTGGAATGATGGGAAGTGCCACAAAACTGTGGGATCTGAGGCCTGGAATTCCCAAATTCTGGGATGGAAGCTTAAATCCCACCCCAATTCCAACCCCGCATTTTCCAGAATCCGGGGAATTCTTGGAATTGTGGGAAGTGACACAAATTCATGGGATTTGAGACATGGAATTCAGGGATGGAAGCTCAAATCCCATCCCATTCCAACCCCACATTTCCCGCGATATGAGGAATTCTTGGAATTGTGGGAAGTGCCACAAAACCGTGGGATCTGAGGCCTGGAATTCCCAAATTCCAGGATGGAAACTTAAATCCCACCCCAATTCCAACCCCACATTTTCCAGGATCCAGGGAATTCTTGGAATGATGGGAAGTGCCACAAACTCATGGGATTTGGGACATGGAATCCCAGGATGGAAACTTAAATCCCATCTCAATCCCAACGCCACATTTTCCAGGATCCAGGGAATTCTTGCTATTGTGGGAAGTGTCACAAACTCATGGGATCTAAGGCATGGAATTCCCAAATTCCAGGATGAAAGCTTAAATCCCATCCCATTCCAACCCTGACACCTTCCACAATCCAGGGAATTTCTGGATCCAGGGAATTCTTGGAATGGTGGGAAGAGCCACAAAACTGTGGGATCTGAGTCCTGGAATTCTGGGATGGACGCTTAAATCCCATCTCAATTTCAACCCCACATTTTCCACAATCCAAGGAATTCTTGGAATTGTGGGAAGTGCCACAAAACCGTGGGATCTGAGACCTGGAATTCCCAAATTCTGGGATGGAAGCTTAAATCCCACCCCAATTCCAACCCCACATTTTCCAGGATCCAGGGAATTCCTGGAATTCTGGGAAATGCCACAAACCCATGGGCATCTGAGGCCTGGAATTCCCAAATTCCAGGATGGAAGCTTAAATCCCATCCGAATTCCATCCCCACATTTTCCAGGATCCAGGGAATTCTTGGAATTATGGGAAGTGCCACAAACCCGTGGGATCTCAGGCCTGGAATTCCCAAATTCTGGGATGGAAACTTAAATCCCACCCCAATTCCAACCCCACATTTTCCAGGATCCGGGGAATTCCTGGAATGATGGGAAGTGCCACAAACCCATGGGATTTGGGACATGGAATTCCCAAATTCTGGGATGAAAGCTTAAATCCCATCCCATTCCAACCCTGACACCTTCCACAATCCAGGGAATTTCTGGATCCAGGGAATTCTTGGAATTCTGGGAAATGGCACAAACCCATGGGCATCTGAGGCCTGGAATTCCCAAATTCTGGGATGGAAGCTCAAATCCCATCCCAATTCCAAGCCCACATTTTTCAGGATCCAGGGAATTCTTGGAATTGTGGGAAGTGCCACAAACTCATGGGATTTAGGGCCTGGAATTCCAGGATGGAAGCTTAAATCCCATCCCATTCCAAGCCCAATACCTCCTACAATCCAGGGAATTCCTGGAATTATGGGAAGTGCCACAAAACTGTGGGATCTGAGCCCTGGAATTCCAAAATTCATGGATGGAAACTTTAATCCCATCCCAAAGCCAACCCCATATTTTCCACAATCCATGGAATTCCTGGAATTGTGGAAAGTGCCACAAACTCGTGGGATCTGAGGCCTGGAATCCTCAAATTCCGGGAATTCCACAATCCCAGGATGCTCCAACCTTTCCTTGGACACTTCCAGGGAATTCTCTGGGAATTCCAGCCCAGCCCCTCCCCACCTTCCCAGGGGATGAATCCCTTCCCAAATTCCCAAATATCCCCGACAGCCCCCAAGGATCCCTGGGTTTTACAAACCCCATGGAATTCTCGAGGCTTGGAATTCTGCCCGGAACGAATTCCTGCCTGGAAAGGATTTTCCTGGGGGGATTTCAAATCCCGGTGGATTTGGGGGACACAGATCCTGGAATTCGCTGATTATTCCAGAGGGTTTTCCACCCTAAATAATTCCGTGATCCCTCCTGCTTCCCCCTCTGGCTTTTCCCAAATTCCCACCCCAAATTCCCCTTTCCCTGTCCCTGATTCCCAAAATTTCCCACAGATTCCAGGCTGAGATTTTTTTCCAGCAGGGACTTTTTTCCATCCCCCTTTTCCCACCGGTCCAATCTCACATTCCCACATTCCTGGCGTGGATTCCCAGCCGGGTTTATCTTTAACCTTGGGCTCGCAGCCTTTGGAAAACAACGGCTCCAAAGGTTGGAAAAAACATCTTTTTATTTTTTTCCTTTTTTTTCCTTTTTCTTTTTTTTCCCCCACTTTATTTTTTCCTTATTTTTTCTTTATTTTCCTTGCTTCTCTATTTTCCTTTTTTCTTTCTTTTTTTCCTTCCTTTTTTCTTTTTTCTTTTTTTTTCTTTTTCCTTTTTTGCCCTTCTTTTTTATTTTTTTCCTTCTTTTTTTAATTTTTTCTTTCTTTTCCTTCCCTTTTTATTTTTTCTTTTTTTCCCTTCCTTTTTTTATTTTTATTTCTTTTTTCCCTTTTTTTTACATATTTTCCTTCTTATTTTATTTTTTCTTTATTTTCCTTCCTTTTTTTCTTATTTTTTCTTTCGTTTTTCCTTCCTTTTTTATTTTTTCTTTCTTTTTTTCCCCCTTCTTTTAAAAAAAGAAGGGGAAAAATTTTTAAAAAAAAATTTATTCCTTCTTTTTTTTTTTCCTTTCTTTTTTTTCCTTTTTTTTTTTTTTTCCCTCCTTTTTTTTTTTTTCTGTCTTTTTTATCCCCCCCTGTTGTTTTTCTTTCCTTGGATGATTTTTAGATTCCTCCCGCTTCCCACTGGGGAATTTTTTTTTAATTTTTTTTTTTTTTTTTTGTGATGGAGGAGCTGGAGATTTTGGGAGGCACCGCGCGACTCCCGGGGTAGGAACGGGAAAAAACAAAAACAAATAAAAAAAAATTAAAAAAAAAATTTTTAAAAAAAAAGGGGAGGGGAATTTTGGAACGGGTGGAAAACAGGGAAAAGGGGAAAAACAAAACAGGAACGGGCGGCGCCGCGCCTGGAAAATCCCGGTGGGATTCCTCGGGAATTCCATTCCCGGTGGAAACGGGAGAGGAGGAGGCAAAACTGAATTTCGGCGTTTCTGGGATCCCGAAATTCCCGGGGCGGGGTCTCGGTGCCACCGAGGGCCGGGAGAGGCCGGGCCGGCCCCGGGAGCCTCCCCCGGAGCCTCGTCCCGACCCTCCCGTCCCGCTCCGCCCTCCGAGAGCCCCGGGAATATCAGGGACCCCCGCGATGTCGCAGCGAGGCGAACGGGGACCCCCGCGCCGCCTGCAGCGGAGGAGGGAGCGGTGCCAGCGCCGGTCCGCAAGGTGAGACCCCTGTGACACCCCCCGGTACACCGGGGCAACCCCCGGAACCGGCAGCGGCGCCGGGAAGGGCCGGGAGGGACCGGGAGGGACCGGGAGGGACCGGGACAGCGCCACGTGGAGCGGGAGCGGGGCGGGGGGGACAGAGCGGGAGCGGGGGTTGGGAACCGGGAACGGGCACCGGGATTGGGGGTACCGGGATGGGGGACCGGGATCGGGCACCGAAATGGCTCCGAGATGGGGGACAGGGTCTGGGGGAGCGGGAACGAGCACCGGGATTGGGGTACCGGGATGGGGGACCGGGGGTTGGGGACCGGGATCTGGCACCGAAATGGCTCCGAGATAGGGGACAGGGTCTGGGGGAGCGGGAACGGGCACCGGGATTGGGGTACGGGGCACCGGAGTGGTCCCGGGATGGGGGACCGGGGCTGTTCCGGGGTTGGGGGACCGGGACGGGGCACCGGGATTGGGGTACGGGGAACTGGAGTGGCCCCGGGATGAGGCACCGGGGGTTGGGAACCGGGATCGGGCTCTCGGATTGGGGAATCGGGAACTGGAGTGGCCCCGGGATGGGGGACCGGGGGTGAGGGACCGGGCACCGGGATTAGGGGACCGAGCACCGGAGTGGTCCCGGGATTGGGGACCGGGGGCTGGGAAGCGGGATTGGGGTACGGGGCACCGGAGTGGCTCCGGGATGGGAGACCGGGGTTTGGGGACCGGGACCGGGCACCGGGTTTGGGGGACCGGGAACTGGAGCGGCCCCGGGATGGGGGACAGGGACCGTTCCAGGGGTGGGGTACCGGGACCAGGCACCGGGATTGGGGTACGGAGCACCGGAGTGGTCCCGAGATTGGGGGACCGGGGGTTGGGAACCGGGATCGGGCACAGCGATTGGAGGACTGGGCACCGGAGTGGCTCCGGGATGGGGGACCGGGACAATTCCGGGGTTGAGGGAGAGGGACCGGGCACCAGAATTGGAGGACCGGACACCGATGTGGTCCCGGGATGTGGGACCGAGGGTGGGGGAGCGGGACCAGGCACCAGGATTGGGGGACCGGGAACTGGAGCGGCCCCGGGATGGAGGACCAGGGCTGGGGGACCGGGACCGGGCACCGGAGTGGCCCCGGGATGGGGGATCGGGGCCTTCCGGGATTGGGGGACCGGGGTTGGGGCACCGGGATTGGGGTACGGGGATTGGGGAACCGGGCGCCGGAATGGCCTCGGGATGGGGGACCGGGACTGTTCCGGGTTTGGGGTACCGAGACCCGGCACCGGGATTGGGGAACCGGGCGCCGGAATGGCCTCGGGATGGGGGACCGGGACTGTTCCGGGTTTGGGGTACCGAGACCGGGCACCGGGACTGGGGAACCGGGCGCCGGAATGGCCTCGGGATGGGGGACCGGGGGTTGGGAACCGGGATCGGGCACCGGAATAGTCCCGGGATGGGGGCAGGGGTCTGTTCCGGGGGTTGGGGACCGGGACCGGGCACCGGAGCGGCCCCGGAGTTGTGGCTCCCGGGAAAGGAGGGGGTCCCGGCACAGGAGCAGCCCCGGGATTGGAGGTCTGGACACCCGGGGCTGGCCCAGGTTAGGGGGACACCGATCCGGTTCCGAGTTTGGGGAACCGGGGCTGCCACTGGGCCCGGGCACCACCGAGGGGAACCCCGGGGTGAGGGTCCAAACCCGGGTTCGGGACCGAGGGTCCAGCGCCGGTCACCGGGGCGGTCCCGGGGTAGGAAAGGGGGAGTGGAAGCAGCCCCGGAGGTGGGACCCAGGACCGGGACATGGGGACCGGGACATGAGGGCCCGAACCGGGCACCGGAGCTGCCCCGGGAGAGGACCGGGGAGCCGGATCCGGGCACCGGGTGAACCCCAAGTTTGGGGGATCGGGACCGGGACATGGGGACCCAGAACCGGGCACCGGAGCAGCCCCGAGTTTGGGGCACCGGGACCTGGGGACCCAGAACCGGGCACTGGGGCTGTCCTGAGTTTGGGGGACCGGAGCAGCCCCGGGTTTGGGGGGCCAGAACAGCCCCGATTTTGGGGGACTGGGATCTGAGGATCGAGAACCGGGCACTGGGTCTGCCCCGAGTTTGGGGGACTGAAACCGAGACCCGGGGACTCAGAACCGGGCAATGGAACAACCCCGAGTTTGGGGGACCGGGGTAGCCCCGGGGTGGGGTTCGAGCACCGGAGCAACCCCGGAGGTGGGACCGGGACCTGGGGATCCAGAACCGAGCTCCGGATTTTGGGGGACCGGGCCGTGGAGACCCCGAACCGGGCACCGGAGCAGCCCTGGAGTTTGGACCGGGACCGGGACCTGGGGATGCCGAACCGGGCACCGGGGCTGCCCCGGACGTGCCCGGTGCTCGGGTCTCGGTCCAACCGCGGGGCTCGGAGGGGTCCCGTCCGCTTTTGCCGCCGCCCCCGCGGTGCGGAACCCCCTCGGCCGCGGCCCCGGGGCGTTGTCAGCGGGCGGGAGGGAGCGCGGCTGAGTCACCGGCAGGAAACCGGAGCGGTTGCATCAGAAAGCGGAGCCGTTCGTCCGGTCGGGGCGGCTTGGGGAAGGGAAAAAAAAAAAAAAATTTAAAAAATAAATAAATCTCACTCCTAAAAAATCCCGCAGCATGGAAAGCAGAGACGACGATCCCTGCCCCGGCAGCTGCAGCAGCAGCTCGGCAGCTCCGGCATCCAGCACGCCGGGCTTGAGGGAGGAATTGCAGTGCCCCGTGTGCTACGAGCCCTTCCGGGAGGCCGTGACGCTGCCGTGCGGCCACAACTTCTGCAAGGGCTGCATCAGCCGCTCGTGGGAGCAGCGGCGGCCGCAGTGTCCCCTGTGCAAGGAGAGGTCCTCGCTGGAGCAGCTCCGCGTCAACCACACGCTGAGGAACCTGGTGGAGCTGGTGCTGAAGGAGGAAGGGCAGCGGCAGGGCCGAGGCGCGGCGCTGTGCCCCGCGCACCAGGAGGAGCCCAAGTTCTTCTGCATGGAGGACAAGGAGCTGGCGTGCTTCTCGTGCCAGCGCTCCAAGGAGCACCAGGGGCACAAGATGAGGCCGGTGCAGGAGGCGGCGGCGGATTTTAGGGTGAGGGGAGGGGAGGGAATAGGGGAGAGGGAGGGATGGATGGATGGATGGATGTGGATTAATGGATCCATGTACGGATCCATGGATGAATGGATGGATGGAGGGATGGATCCATGGAAGTATCCATGGATGGAGGGATGAATGTGGATGGATCCATAGATGGATGGGGATGGATGGATGATGGATGGATGGATGGATGGATGGATCCATGGATCCATGGATGGATGGATGGATGGATGGATGGATGGATGGATGGAGGATGGATGGATCCATGGATCCATGGATCCATGGATGGATGATGGATGGATGGATGGATGGATGATGGATGGATGGATTCCATGGATGGATCTATGGATGCAGGGATGGATCCATGGATGGAGGGATGGATGTGGATGGATGGATGGATGGATGGATGGATGGATGATGGATGGATGGATGGATCCATGGATCCATGGATGGATGATGGATGGATGGATGGATGGATGGATGATGGATGGATGGATTCCATGGATGGATCTATGGATGCAGGGATGGATCCATGGATGGAGGGATGGATGTGGATGGATGGATGGATGGATGGATGGATTCCATGGATGGATCTATGGATCGATGGATCTATGGATGGATTGATGGATCTATGGATGAATGGACAAATGGATGGATCCATGCATGGATGTAGATGGATGGAGGAATGGACGGATGGATGGATGGAGGGATGGATCCATAGATGGAATCCATGGATGGATGGATGGAGGGATGGATGAATCTAAGAATGGAGGGAGGGAGCAATGGATCCATGGATAAATGGATCCATGGATGAACAGAGATGGATGGAAAGATGGATCCATGGACGGATGGATGTGGATAGATTCATGGATGGATCCATAGATGGATGGAGGGATGAATCCATGGATGAACAGAGATGGATGGATGGATGGATCCATGGATCCATGGGTGGATGGATGTGGATAGATTCAGGGATGGATCCATAGATGGATGGAGGGATGAATCCATGGATGAACAGAGATGGATGGATGGATGGATGGATGGATGGATCCATGGATGCATCCATGGAAGGATGACAACGAGAGGCACCCCTAAAACCTGGAGCTGTCCCAGATTTCCCAGGATTTGGGATGAGGCCGCCACGCTTCCCTGCGGGCGTGTGGCGGCTGCTGGATGCTCTGCTGCCCTTTAATTATCCGGTGCCATCCCGGATAATGATCCCGCGGGAAACGGCAGCGGGATGGTTATTCCCGGAGATTCCCTTGATCCCAGCTCGGATCCGGCCACGCCGGTTATTCCAGGCTTTGGGAGTGGGGTTGGGATTTGGGAGTTGCACAATTCCAGCAGAAAGGAGGAGGCTGAGGAGGAGGAGGGCGAGGGGATGGGATGCAGCCAGGAGTTGGGAATGCTGCCAGCAAAGGCTGGAAAACAGCCGGCACCACCCTGACTCATCCCGATGGATTTCAAATGTGGCGGGAAAAGCTTGGCTGGGGTTCCTGGGAATGGGAACGGGAATGGGAACGAGAATGGGAGTGGGAATGGGGATGGGGATGGGAGTGGGAATGAGGATGGGGATGGGAGTGGGAGTGGGAATGGGAATGGGAATGGGAATGGGAGTGGGAACAGGTCTGGGAATGGGAGTGGGAATGGGATTGGGAGTGGGAATGGGATTGGGAGTGGGAATGGGAGTAGGAATGGGATTGGGAATGGGAGTGAAAATGGGAATGGGATTTGGAATGGGAGTGGGAATGGGAATAGGAATGAGAATGGGATGAGTGGGAATGGGAATAGGAATAGGAATAGGAATAGGAATAGGAATAAGAATGGAATGGATGGGAATGGGAGTGGGAATGGGAATAGGAATAGGAATAGGAATAGGAATAGGAATAGGAATAAGAATGGAATGGATGGGGATGGGAATGGGAATGGGAATGGGAATGGGAGTGGGAGTGGGAATGGGAGTGGGAATGGGAATGGGAGTGGGAATGGGGCTGCCAACAGCACCAGGATGAGCAGGGATGGGATATCCCTAAAAAACAGGGCGGAGGACTCCCTATGGATCAAAGCTCCTCTTCCTCCCGGCTGCCTGAGGAGAACAGCGGATGGAGCAAGGATCTGGCTCCGGGAGTGTTTGTCCTGGAAAAATCCTGGAAAATCCCAGGAATGGGGCAGTCCTGAGGGTGTCTCGTCCCCACAGGCCAAGCTGGCGAACATGGAGTCTTCCCTGCGGGATAAAGCCAAGGATTTCGGGGCCGTGCGGAGATCCTACGAATCCATCGCCCGGCACAACGAGGTGCGTGTTCCCTCTTGAGGCGGGATTGATCCCAATCCTGATCCGGATCTGGATCCCGATCCTGATCCTGATCCCAGTCCTGATCCGGATCCTGATCCCAGTCCTGCATGTTCAGTGGGGTGGAGCGCTGATCCCATCCTGGGACAGGCGAGCAGTGGGGATTTGGGAAGTGGGGATGGGAATTTGGGAAGGGCAGCGTGATCCCAGTGATCCCTGAGCTCTGGGAAGGGGAATCCAGGGAATTTGGGTGATCCAGATGTGGGATTGATCCCAATTCCAATCTTGCACATGCAGCTGGAGTGGAGCCCTGATCCCATCCCAGGAGAGGAAAGTGCTGGGGTTTGGGAAATGGGGATGGGAATTTGGGAAGGGCAGCGTGATCCCAGAGAATCCCTGAGCTCTGGGAAGGGGGAATTCAGGGAATTTGGGAGCTCCAGAGGTGGGATTGATCCCAATTCCAATCCTGCACATACAGCTGGCGTAGAGCACTGATCCCATCCTGGGACAGGCAAGCAGTGGGGATTTGGGAAGTGGGGATGGGAATTTGGGAAGGGCAGCGTGATCCCAGGTAATCTCTGAGCACTAGGAAGGGGAATCCAGGGAATCTCATTGCTCCAGAGGTGGGACTGGGACCAATCCCAATCTTGCACATGCAGCTGGAGTGGAGCCCTGATCCCATGCCAGGAGAGGAGAGTGCTGGGGTTTGGGAAATGGGGATGGGAATTAGGGAAGGGCAGCGTGATCCCAGGGAATCTCTGAGCTCTAGGAAGGGGCAATCCAGGGAATTTGGGTGATCCAGATGTGGGATTGATCCCGATCCCAATCCTGCACATGCAGCTGGGGTGGAGCACTGATCCCATCCTTGAAAATGAGAGCGGTGGGGATTTGAGAAGCAGGGATGGGAATTTGGGAAGGGCAGCATGATCCGAGGGGATTCCTGAGTGCTGGGAATGGGAATCCAGGGAATTCTGGTGCTCCAGAGCTGTGATTGATCCCAATCCCAATCGTGCACATACAGCTGGGGCTCGAGCACTGATTCCATCTGGAAAAGGGGGGTGATGGGGATTTGGGAAGCAGGGATGGAAATTTGGGAAGGGCAGCGTGATCCCAGGGAATCCCTGAGCTCTGGGAAAGAGGAATCCAGGGAATTCGGGCACTTCCACCGTTCCCACCTGGAGTAAGGCGCCAACATTCATTCCCAGGAGGCATCGGAGCGTCTGGAGCGTCAGGTGAAGTGGGAATTCGAGAAGCTGCACAAGTTCCTGTGGGACGAGGAGCAGGCGGTGCTGGCGCAGATCCGGGAGGAGACGGGCCGGAAGCACGATCTGATCCAGGGAAAGATGGAGCAGCTGAGCGAGGCCAGCCAGGCCCTGCTCAACGAGGCCGCCCGGCTCCAGGCCGATTGCCAGCAGGACGACCTCACCTTCCTGAGGGTAATTCCCACATCCCCAGTGGCAATTCCCACATTCCTGGTGGTAATTCCGGCATTCCCCATGGTAATTCCCACATTTCTTCATGGTAATTCCCACATTCCCAGTGGTCATTCCCACATTCCCCATGGAAATTCCCACATTCCCAATGGTAATTCCCACATTCCCGATGGTAATTCCCACATTCCCAATGGTAATTTCCACATTTCCCCATGTTAATTCCCACATTCCCCATAGTAATTCCCACATTCCCCAATGGTAATTCCCACATTCCCAGTGGTAAATCCCACATTTCCCCATGGTAATTCCCACATTCCCCATAGTAATTCCCACATTCCCCAATGGTGTTTCTCACCTTCCAGGTGGTAATTTCTGCATTCCCATTGGTAATTCCCCCATTCCCATTGGTAATTCCCACATTTCTGGTGGTAATTCCCACATTCCCCATGGTAATTCCCACATTCCCAATGGAAATTCCCAAATTCCTGATGGTAATTCCCACATTCCCAGTGGTAATTCCCCCATTCCCATTGGTAATTCCCACATTTCTGGTGGTAATTCCCACATTCCCCATGGTAATTCCCACATTCCCAATGGAAATTCCCAAATTCCTGATGGTAATTCCCACATTCCCAGTGGTCATTCCCACATTCCCCATGGTAATTCCCACATTTCCAATGGTAATTCCCACATTCCCCATGGTAATTCCCACATTCCCAATGGTAATTCCCACATTCCCAGTGGTCATTCCCACATTCCCAATGGTAATTCCCACATTCCCGATGGTAATTCCCACATTCCCGATGGTAATTCCCACATTTCCCCATGGTAATTTCATACCTTCCTGATGGTAATTCCCACATTCCCCATAGTAATTTCCACATTCCCAATAATAATTCCCACATTTTCCTACGGTAATTCCCACATTTCCCATGGTAATTCCCACATTCTCCATGGTAATTCCCACATTTCTGGTGGTAATTCCCGCATTCCCCATGGTAATTCCCACCAGGATCCCGTTCCCACCTCCCCCATGTGATCCATGGGCTGTTGGAATTCCGGCGGCATCCAGGATCGATCTGATTCCTCTTTTCTTTTCTTTTCCAGACCCACAAGAACCGCAAGCGGAGGTAGGTCCTGATCCCGTCATATATTCCCAAATCCATGGAATTCCCAAATCCATGGGAATTTGGGGATGGCTGAGCCCTTCCTGCTGGCTGGATGGGGTCTCCTAAAGTTCCTGCTCCAAGAAAATTCCAGCGTCTCCTGGGTGTTCCAGGCAGTATGGAATTTTCAGTGTTTGTGGGAAGCGTTAAATCCCAGATTTTGTAGGAATTGAGGGAGGAAAGGTTTGGGAAATACCGGGTTCCTCATCCCAATCCTTTCTCCACGGTCATTCCTTGCTCCAGGATCGCCTGCACGGCCGAGGAGCCGGAGGCTGTTCCCTCAGGATTGCTCCTGGATGTGGCCAAATACCTGGGATCGCTGCAGTACAACGTGTGGAAGAAGATGTTGGACACCATCACCGCCGGTGAGGAGCCGGGAATGTCGGGAATGGGGTTTCCCAGGGGGTGGAAAAATGGGAAATGTGGAGATGGATTCATCCCTAAAAATGGGAAATATCAGTCTGGAAAGATGGGAAATGTAGACATGGATTCTTCTCTAAAAATGGTGGTGATGGATCTGGAAATATGGGAAATGTGGAGAGGGATTCATCCCTAAAAATGGTGGTGGTGGTCAGGAAAGATGGGAAATGTGGAGAGGGATTCTTCCCTAAAAATGGTGGTGATGGATCTGGAAATATGAAAATGTGGAGAGGGATTCTTCCCTAAAAAAGGTGGTGATGGGAAATGTGGGGATGGATTCATCCCTAAAAATGGTGGTGGGGTCTGGAGAGATGGGAAAGGTGGAGAGGGGTTCATCCCAAAAAATGGTGGTGATGGGTCAGGAAAGATGGGAAATGTGGAGATGGATTCATCCCTAAAAATGGTGATGGGGTTTGGAAAGTTGGGAAATGTGGAGAGGGATTCATCCCTAAAAATGGGAAATGTGGGTCTGGAAATATGGGAAATGTAGAGATGGATTCTTCCCTAAAAATGGTGGTGGTGGGAAATGTGGAGATGGATTCTTCCCTTAAAACGGTGGTGGTGGGTCTGGAAAGATGGGAAATGTGGAGAGGGATTCCTCCCTAAAAATGGTGGTGGGGTCTGGAAATATGGAAAATGTGGAGAGGGATTCTTCCCTAAAAAAGGTGGTGATGGGAAATGTGGGGATGGATTCATCCCTAAAAATGGTGGTGGGGTCTGGAGAGATGGGAAAGGTGGAGAGGGATTCACCCCAAAAAATGGTGGTGATGGGTCAGGAAAGATGGGAAATGTGGAGATGGATTCATCCCTAAAAATGGTGGTGGGGTCTGGAAAGATGGGAAATGTGGAGAGGGATTCATCCCTAAAAATGGTGGTGAATCTGGAAAGATGGGAAATGTGGAGATGGATTCATCCCTAAAATTGGGAAATGTGGGGTCTGGAAAGATGGGAAATGTGGAGATGGATTCTTCCCTGAAAATGGTGATGATGGGAAATGTGGACATGGATTCATCCCTAAAAATGGTTGTGGTGGGTCTGGAAAGATGGGAAATGTGGAGATGGATTAATCCCTAAAAATGGTTGTGGTGGGTCTGGAAAGATGGGAAATATGGAAGTGGATTCCTCCCTAAAAATGGTGGTGGGGTCTGGAAAGATGGGAAATGTGAAGAGAGATTTTTCCCTGAAAATGGTGATGATGGGAAATGTGGGGATGGATTCATCCCTAAAAATGGTGGTGGGGTCTGGAAAGATGGGAAATGTGGAGAGGGATTGATCCCTATAAATGGTGGTGGGTCTGGAAAGATGGGAAACGTGGAGATGGATTCTTCCCTAAAAATGATGGTGGGATCTGGAAAGATGGGAAATGTGGAGTGGGATTCTTCCCTGAAAATGGTGATGATGGGAAATGTGGACATGGATTCATCCCTAAAAATGGTGGTGGTGGGTCTGGAAAGATGGGAAATGTGGAGATGGATTCATCCCTAAAAATGGTGGTGATGAGAAATGTGGTCATGGATTCCTCCCTCAAAATGGTGTTGGTGGGTCAGGAAAGATGGGAAATGTGGAGAGGGATTCATGCCTAAAAATGGTGATGGGTCTGGAAAGATGGGATATGTGGAGATGGATTCTTCCCTAAATATGGTGGTGGTGGGGTCAGGAAAAATGGGAAATGTGGGGAGGGATTGATCCCTAAAAATGGTGGTGGTGGTGGGGTCTGGAAAGATGGGAAATGTGGAGATGGGATTGGGGAGTTGAAGGGAGGGGCTTGTTCCTCAAAAAGGGAAACTTGGGAATGTGCGTTTGCCAGGGACAAATCCATGGATAGGCATGGGTGTAGGATGAATCCATGGATGGATGGATGGATGAATCCGGGGATTAATGGTAGATCCATGGATGGATGGATGGACCCATGGAGGGATCCATGGATGGATGGAGGGATGGATCTATGGAAGGATCCATAGATGGATGGATGGATGGATGGATGGATCCATGGACGAATCCATGGATGGATGGATGGTTGGATCCTTGGAGGCATCCATGGATGGAGGGACAGATGGACAGATGCATTGAAAGATCCATGGATGGATGGAGGGAGCAATCCATGGATGGAGGGACAGATTGATGGGTCCATTGAAGGATCCATGGATGGATGGATGGAGGGAGGGATGGATCCATGGATGGAAGGGACAGACTGATGTATCCATGGAAGGATCCATGGATGGATGTAAGGTGGGAGGGATCCATGGATGAATCTGTGGAAGGATCCATGGATGGAGGGAGGGATCCATGGATCCGTGGATGGATGGATGGATGGACAGATGGATGGATCCATGGATGGAGGGACAGACGGATGTATCCATGGAAGGATCCATTGCTGGATGGGTAGGGATGGAGGGATCCATGGATGAATGCGTGGAAGGATCCACGTAGGGATGGAAGGATCCATGTGTGAATCCATGGGTGGCTCCACAGAGCAAACTTCCCATAAAACCTTCCCCTTCCCCGCAGTCCCCTTCAGCCTGGACCCCAACTCGGCCGCGGGCTGGCTCTCCGTCTCCGAGGACCTCTCCAGCGTCTCCCTGTGCAGCTACAAAGGCTCCGTGGAGAACCCGGAGCGCTTCACCTCCGCCCCCTGCGTCCTGGGCTCCCGCGGCTTCTCCAAAGGCTTCCACACCTGGGAGGTGGACCTGGGCGGCCTCGACAACTGGCGCGTGGGCGTCTCGCGGCCCCACAGAGGCTCCCCCTGGAGTTACCACCACGACACCCGCTCCGGCTTCTGGTACATCTACCACCTGCAGGGCAAGGACGAGTGCCGGGCGTCCAACGCCATGCGCTCGCAGACGGCGCTGGGCAACATCCGGCGCGTCCGCGTGGAGCTGGACTGCACCGAGGGCGAGCTCTCCTTCTACGACGCCGACCTCCAGAGCCACATCTACACGTTCCACGAGAAGTTCGGCTGCGCCGTCTTCCCCTATTTCTACGTGGGCAACAGCCAGGGCGATTCCGACGCCAAGACGCTCCGCATCTGCCCGCTCCGGGTCCGCGTCCTTGAAGATGTCCCGACCTAGAACGTCTCCTTGCCTCCTGGTGGGGTTCTCCAGCTGCTTTTCCAGGAAAAACAAAAACAGGAAAAATACGCAGGGATAAAAAATGTTTGTATTATCTCAGGTTTTTATCGTTATTAAATATTAATAAACATTAGAAATATTATCAATGTATCTCTTCCCCGCTGTGTGGTTCTGTGCCCAAATCCCAAATTTTCCTGAAGCTCTCTGTCCATGGATCCAAGCTGGGAATGCTTTGGGAAGAAGGGATTTCCTTGATAAATAAGGAATTAAAGGATTTAGGGGCTTTTTCCGCAGTTTTCAGAATCAGAATCAGGAATCCCTGCTGTGATCCTTATCCGAGTTCTTGGAATGTGAAAATCCCACGGGATTTGGCTGGATGAGGATTCTTCCTGTTCAGGACAGCACAAAAAGGCAACCACCAGCAGAACTCCCATCCTTCGACCTTGTATTTCTTGAATTTTATTAATAATTTACTAAATTTATTAGACTATTTTATTAAAAAACAAAAGAATTTAATAAATCCATTTTTATAAAATCCCTGAGAATGGGAAGGAAAGCAAAGCTGCCCTGCCAAGTCTCCATATGGAAAACCATCAATGGGAGCATTCCTGGGAGCATCCCAACTCCTCCATCCTTTTCCCCACAGCTTTATCCCTCCGAGGGTTTTTCCCCTGGAATTCCCAGCTCTGGGGATCCAATGAAGATGCGTCGTTGGTGTTGGGAAAAGCAGGAAATTTGAAATTTTTGCCCGGAGTTAATCCCGCCCAATTTTTTTTTCCAAATCCAGGTGAATCCTTGGGATTTCAGGTGATTCCATGGGGGAAGGGAAGAGGCCTGGGTGGCCCTTCCTGCCTTTTTCCTGCTTTTTTCCTGCTTTTTTCCTGCCCGGATTCTGACGGGAGCGGGTGGTTTCCATGGTTTCCCAGCATTTGCTCGGGAAGCTCCTCGGGAACAAGAGAGGGAGGAGGGAGAACAAAAGGGAGAGGCTGGAGCTGGGGGCGACGCCGGGATCCTCCCACGGCGTATCCCTGGATACGGCAAAGGAGGGAAAAAAAGGGATCGTAGCATCCCAAATCCCTGCGTCCCGTGTCCATCCATTCCTCCATCCCATCCCATCCCATCCCATCCCCTCCCATCCCATCCCATCCCATCCCATCCCATCCCATCCCCTCCCCTCCCATCCCATCCCCTCCCATCCCCTCCCATCCCATCCCAATCCTGCAATCCAAATCCCAATCCCATCCCACCCTAATCCAAATCCCATCCCATCCCAACTCAATCCTGCAATCCAATCCCAATCTCAACCCTATCCCATCCCAATCCCATCCCACCCTAATCCAAATCCCATCCCATCCCAATCCTGCAATCCAATCCCAATCTCAACCCTATCCCATCCCAATCCCATCCCACCCCACCCCACCCCAATCCTGCATTCTGATCCCAATCCCACCCCAATCCCAACCCCAATCCCAATCCAGCTCTATCCCAACTCAAATCACATCCCACCCCAATCCTGCATTTCAATCCCATCCTAATCCCATCCTAATCCCATCCTAATCCCATCCCATCCCATCTCATCTCATCTCATCTCATCTCCATCCTGTCCTATCCCATCCTGTTCCCATCTCCATCCCAACCCATCCCATCTTCATTTTCATCCCACCCCGATGGCATCCCACACCAATCCTGCATTCCCATCCCATCCAAACCCAATTGCCCATCCCCATCCCATCTCCATCCATCTCTATCCCTTCTCTCCATCCCATCCCTTCCCCCCAATCCTAATCCCAATCCCAATTCTACAATCCCAATCCCATCCCAATCCCAATCCCAATCCCAATCCCAATCCCAATCCCATCCCAATCCCAATCCCATCCCAATCTCAATCCCAATCCAAATCCCAATCCCTATCCCATTATCCCATTATCCCATTATCCCATTATCCCATTATCCCATTATCCCATTATCCCATCCCTCTGCCCCATCCTGATCCCGCTCCCCATCCCATATCCCGACGTTTCCCATCGCCCCAAAATCCCATTGATTCCCAGAATTCCAAGCATCCAAACCCCAATTTTGGCACATTTGGGATGCCTTTGGGAATGTGAGGCCTGGGATTTTTTCCATTTTTTCTGGGAATTTTGGACGATAAATGTGGGGGAAACACTGGGGGCGGGTCGAGGGGTTCCTCTGCACCTTTTCCATCCCAAAATTTAGGATGGAATTCCTGGAATTCCACCTGGGAAAAAGAGGATTCTTCCTTAGAAGGGTCTCACTGATTTTTATTTTTATTTTTATTTTTATTTTTATTTTTATTTTTATTTTTATTTTTTATTTTTATTCTTATTCTTATTCTTATTTTATTTTTATTTCCATTTTGATTTTGATTTTGATTTTGATTTTTTCATTTTCAATTTATTGTAAATTTCTTTTTTTAAATTTTGTTTGTATTTTTTAGGTTTTCATTTATTTTGGTTTTAGGTTTTAATTTCTATTTTTTATTTATTTCTTAGTGGGTTTCAAAAAAAAGTTAATTAATTTAAATTTTTCTTCTTTAGGCTTTTATTTCAACTTTAATATTAAAATCAGTATGTTTCTAAAATGGTAAAAATAATTTTTATTTTTATTTACTGTTATTTTCACTCTGATTTTAAACTCTTTTTTTCCCATTTTTATTTTTGTTTTTTAGACTTTCATTCTAGCTTTTTAAAAATTTTTGCTTATTCCTCTTTTTATATTTACCTTCATTATTCTTTTTGTTTACCTTAATTTAAAATTGTAATTAATTTGTTTTTAAATAAATTTACTTCTCTTTTAATATTTGTTCTATACATTATTTTCCATTATATATTTTACAGAAATATTTTATATTTATTCAATCATAACTATTTATTTAACATATATTTTTTCATTTATTTTGAATTTATTTTCTATTTTTTGCGGATGTTGTATTTCTTTTTATATTTGTTTTATATAACATTTTTAGGGGGGGTTATGTTTATATTTATTTTACATTCATTCTCTATTTTTCAAATTTATTTTATGTGTATTCTTGGATTTCTTTTAAATTTCTTCCATATTTATTTTTGCATTTATTATAAATTAAGTCTGTATTTATTTTTGCATTTATTTTAAATTTATTTTATATTTTTGGCATTTACTTAAAAATTTAGACCGCATTTATTTCACATTCATTTCAATAATTCCCTCTGTATTTTTCCCACATTTCCCTCATTCCAATTTCCCATTTTCATCCCGATTTCCAACAAAATTCCCATCACTTTTTTCCCATTTTTCCCACAATTCCCACCCCATTCCTGGGATTCCCCCGGACCCACCCAGGATTCAGGGCGGGGCCTCCATCGCTGGCTGCTCATCGATGATGTCATTTCTGACCAATCAGCGCCCGACACCGCGTCATTGCCCCGCCCCTCCCCTCCCTCCCCCCGTACCCGGAGCATCCCAAGGATTTGGGGGATTTTTGGGTGGATTTGGGGGATTTTGGGGGCACGCGGGAGCCTCTCGGGGAGGTTCTTCGGGAATTCTGGGAGCCGCTGGAATTCCCAGGGACAGAAATCATGGAAGAGAAATGGTTTGTGTGGGGAAGGAGCTCAAATCCCACCCCATTCCAACCCCGACACCGTCCCGCATTCCAGGGTGCTCCAACCTTTCCTGGGACACTCCCAGGGATTCTCTGGGAATTCCAGCCCAGCCAGGAATCCCTTCCCAAGATCCCACCATCCCAAGCTCCCCTTTCCCACTGGAAGCCATTCCCTGCCTCCTGCCCCTCCATCCTTGCCCAAATCCCAGCTCTCCTTTCCCTCTGGAAAAGGTTCCAAGGATTCCCTGGATCCTTCCCTGATCCAGCTGCACATTCCCAGCTCTCCCAGCCTGCGTTGGATCCAGCCCCATCCCGACTCCTCCTTGAGAAGGAATTTTGGGATCCAGGAGTTTCACTGGGAATTGGGAACTCCAGGGAGGGTCTCGGAACTCCAGGGAGGGTCTCCCTTCCCTTTTCCATCCCCAAATTCCATAAAAATCCCTTGGGATGGATCCTGAGTGTCCTTGATCCCAGAATCCCGGAATGGTTTGGGATGGGATCCATGGACCTTCAATCCCATCCCAGGGACACTTCCCACCATCCCAGGGTGATCCAAAGCCCCATCCAACCTTTCCTTGGACACTGCCAGGGATCCAGGGACTGTCTGGGAATCCCAGCCCAGCCCTAAAAAAGCCACTCCTGAAATCGGGGACAGGAGACTCCTCCAAGGGTGACCTTCCCAGTGTCATTCCCAGCTCCAGGAGATGATCCCAAAATCCATCCCTGAAAAAACCACACCTGAAATGGGGGACATGTGACCTTCCCCGTGCTCCCAGAGCCATTCCGGGCTCCAGGATTTGATCCCAAAATCCATCCCTGAAAAAGCCACACCTGGAGTGTGGGGACAGGAGCCACCTCCAGGTGTGACCATCCCAGAGCCATTCCCAGCTCCAGGATTGGACCCTAAATTCCATCCATGAAAAAGCCACACCTGAAATGGGGACATGAGGACCCTCCCAGTGCTCCCAGAGCCATTCCCGGCTCCAGGATTTGATCCCAAACTCCATCCATGAAAAAGCCACTCCTGAAATCTGGGAGCGACCTCCAGGTGTGGCCCTCCCAGTGTTCCCAGAGCCATTCCCAGCTCCGGGATTTGATCCCAAAATCCATCCCTAAAATAATTCACTCCTAAATTCAGGGACATGGAGCCACCTCCAGGCATGACCCCCCCAGTGCCATTCCAGACTCCAGGATTTGACCCCAAAATCCATCCCTGAAAAAGCCACTCCTGAAATGGGGACATGTGACCTTCCCAGTGTTTCCAGAGCCATTCCCAGCTCCAGGATTTGATCCCAAACTCCATCCCTAAAATAATTCACTCCTAAATTCAGGGACATGGAGCCACCTCCAGGTGCGACCGTCCCAGAGCCATTCCCAGCTCCAGGATTTTATCCCAAACCCATCCCTGAAAAAGTCATTCCCAGTTCCAGGATTTGATCCCAAAATCCATCCCTGAAAAGGCCACTCCTGAATTCAGGGACGTGCAGCCACCTCCAGGTGTGACCGTCCCAGCCATTCCCAACTCCAGGATTTTATCCCAAAATCCATCCCTAAAAAAGCCACACCTGGAAGGTGGGGACAGGAGCCACCTCCAGGTGTGACCCTCCCAGAGCCATTCCAGGCTCCAGGATTTGATCCCAAAATCCATCCCTAAAAAAGCCACTCCTGAAATCGGGGAGCCACGTCCAGGTGTGACCCTCCCAGTGCTCCCAGAGCCATTCCCACCTCCAGGATCTGATCCATGGCCACCAAGGCCACCAGGAAGGGGGTGGTGCCCAGAGCTGGGATGCCGGGAAGGGCCTGGATCCCGGGAATCTCAAAGGAGCCGCCGGTGCCAGGCACGGCCGGGCCGTCCCCGGAGCCACTCAAGGGCTCTTTGTCCCCAGCTTGGCCGCTGGGATTTGACCCTTTCCCAGCCTTTGTCCCTCTGGAATGCGCTCCAGCCCAATTCCCACGGGAATCCCAAATCCTGCCCGGAAAGGATCGGAAATTCGGGAATTTCTGTGGGATGGCCCTGCCATGGAATCGTTGGATCATGGAAGGGTTTGGGTGGGGATGGTCCTTAAGTCCCACCCCAAGGATGCCTTCCCCAATCTCAGATTTCTTCAATACCCATCCAACCTGAAATCGAACATTCTCGAGCCGCAAAATTCCAATTTACCCCCAAAATTCCAATGGGGACATCCTGTCCTTCCCAACATCCTGCCCCACCCAAACCCCCACCCTAAGTCCCTTTTCCAGAGCGATCCGCATCCCCAAAACGTGATGGAGAAATCCAGATCCTAAAAGTACTGGGATGATTCCCTGAGATGACCGGGGGAAAACGGGCCGGGATGAGGCGGATTTGGGGAAGGAGAGCTGGAATAACCAATTCCTCCCCAAATTTTAACAGGTCCATCCTGCCCTTCCTGATATCCTGCCTACCCTAAATCCTTTTTCCAGAGTGTCCCCAAAACGTGACAGAGACGTCCAGAACCTAAAAATACCGGATGATTCCCAGAGGTGCTGGTGGAAAATAGGCCGGGATGAGGCGGATTTGGAGAAGGAGAGCCAGAATAACCAATTCCTCCCCAAAAATTCCAACAGGGCCATCCCATCCTTCCGATATCCAAACCCACCCCAAACCCACCCTAAATCCCTTTTCCAGAGCCACCCGTGTCCCCAAAAAGTGATGGAGAAATCCAGAACCTAAAAATATCGGGATGATTCCCAGAGGTGACCAGTGGGAAATAGGCCGGGATGAGGAGGATTTGAGGAAGGAGAGCTGGAACGCCCCAATTCACCCCAAAATTTCCAACGGGGACACCCTGTCCTTCCCGATATCCTGTTCTCCGCTAAAATCCACCCTAAATCCCTTTTCCGGAGCGATCCACGTCCCCAAAACGTGATGGAGAAATCCAGATCCTAAAAATACCGGGATGATTCCCAGAGGTGCTGGAGTGAAATAGGCCGGGATGAGGCGGATTTGGGAAAGAAGAGCAGGAATACCCCAATTCCTCCCCAAATTCTAAGGGGGCCATCCCGTCCTTCCCAATATCCTGCCTACCCTAAATCCTTTTTCCAGAGTGTCCCCCAAAACGTGACGGAGAAATCCAGAACCTAAAAATACCGGGAAGATTCCCAGAGGTGCCCAAAATGTGACCGATGGAAAATAGGCCGGGATGAGGCGGATTTGGGCAAGGAGAGCCGGAATTTAGGAAGGACTCGGCACTCCAGAGGTGCCCTCATTCCTCAGGGATTCCCTGGAGACTCCGCTCACCCCAAAATAGTTTTGGGATCTGGGGCTTGGCCTCTCCGTGTCCCCAAATTGGGGACGGAGGACGACGAGTCCGGGTGGGAATGTAGGGCTGGGAATGGTGGGACAGGGTGGGATTGGGATTGGGACATGGGCTGGGGACAGGCCAGGATGGAGGGGACACCCCATTGTCCCCAAATCTTGGAGAGGTCACCTCATTTTTCCTCAGGATAGAGGGGACACCCCATTGTCCCCTGGGATGGACAGGACGCCCCATTGTCCCCAAATCTTGGAGATGTCACCCCCAAATCCTTGAGGAGTCACCCCATTATCTCAGAGATGACACCCCATTGTCCCTCAGGATGGAGAGGAGACCCCACTGTCCCCAGATCTCAGAGATGTCACCCCATTGTCCCCAAATCTTGGAGATGTCACCCCATTGTCCCTCAGCATGGAGGGGGCACCCCGTTGTCCCCACACCTTGGAGATGTCACCCCATTATCTCAGAGATGACACCCCATTGTCCCTCAGCATGGAGGGGGCACCCCCATTGTCCCCAAATCCTGGAAATGTCACCCCGTTGTCCCCTATATCAATGTCACCCCCATTGTCCCTCCCCGCCTATCGATGTCACCATATTGTCCCCCCACTCTGAAAATGTCACCCCCATTGTCCCCTGGGATGGAGGGGACACCCCATTGTCCCCCCATATTGGTGTCACCCTATTGTCCCCCCATATTGATGTCACCCCATTGTCCCCACATATCGATGTCACCCCATTGTCCCCCACCCTGGAAATGTCACCCCATTGTCACCACCATATCAATGTCACCCCCATTGTCCCCCCATATCGGTGTCACCCTATTGTCCCCCCATATTGATGTCACCCCCATTGTCCCCCCATACCGGTGTCACCCTATTGTCCCCCCATATTGATGTCACCCCATTGTCCCCCCCATACTGATGTCACCCCATTGTCCCTTCATATCGATGTCACCCCATTGTCCCCCCCTTGATATCGATGTCACCCCATTGTCCCCCCACCATGGAGTTGTCACCCCATTTCCCCCCCATATTGATGTCACCTGACCATCCCCCCATATCACCCCCATTGTCCCCCTATATCCACGTCACCCCATTGTCATCCCCATTGCAATGTCACCTCATTGTCACCCCATTGTCCCCCCCATATCAATGTCACCCCATTGTCCCCCATATCAATGTCACCCCATTGTCCCCCCCACCTGGGAGTTGTCACCCCATTGTCCCCCCCACCCTGGAAATGTCACCCCATTGTCCCCCCATATCGATGTCACCCCATCGTCCCCCATATTGATGTCACCCCGTTGTCCCCCCCATATCAATGTCACCTGACTATCCCCGCCATATCGATGTCGATGTCACCGCATTGTTCCTCCCCCATATTGATGTCACCTCATTGTTCCCCCATTGTCCCCCATATCAATGTCACCTCAATTTCCCCCCCCATATTGATGCCACCCCACAGTCCCCCCCATATCGATGTCACCTGACTGTCCCCCTATATCGATGTCACCCCATTGTCCCCCCCATATTAGTGTCACTTCGTTGTCCCCTATATTGATGTCACCCCATTGCCCCCCCCACATCGATGTCACCTCATTGTCTCCCCATATTGATGTCACCCCATTGTCCCCCACCCTGCAGTTGTCACCCCAGTGTCCCCCCATATCAATGTCACCTGATTGTCCCCTATATCGATGTCACCCCATTTTCCCCCACCCTGAAGTTGTCACCCCCATTGTACCCCCAACATTGATGTCACCCCCATTGTCCCCCCATATCGACTTCACCTGATTGTCCCCCCATATCAATGCCACCCCATTGTCTCCCCCATACCGATGTCACCTCATTGTCCCCCCCGATATCGACGTCACCCCATTGCCCCCCCACCCGGAAAATGTCACCCCATTGTCCCCCCCCATATCGATATCCCCTCATTGTCCCCCCCCATATCGATGTCACCCCACTGCCCCCCAAATTCAGGGGACACCCCAATGTCCCCGCGATGTGACAAGCAGGGACCGGGGACACGTCTCCCCCCTTGCGACGCCCCAAACCCCTCCGTGTCCCTTTGTCACTTTGTCCCCCCCATCTCCGCCCCGCTCCGCATCCCCCCTTCCAATCCACCCCCAAAATCCCCATTTTTCACCCCAAAACCCCTTTTTCTTTTAAAACCCCCAATTTTTCCACCCATCCTTTTTTTTCCCCTTTTTTTCCCTTTTCCCTGCTCCAACCCCAAAATAGCTGCGGGCTGTGACGTCACCGGGCGGGGCCCTCATTCGCACGGGGCTCTCGACCAATCAGAGGCCCGGGCGATGATGTCATGGGGGGCGCTGGGGACCCCCCGCCCGGGATCTTCCAAAGCCGCGTTAAAGGAGCCGGGAGAGCACCAGGAGCAGCGCGACCACCGCCGTGGGGTGAGTCCGGCAGTCCCCCATGGAATTTTTGGGAATTTTTTGGGAATTTTGGCCGGTTCCATTCAGGGCAGGAGGGTTTGGATGGATTTGGGGTGGGGGGCGTTGATGTATGGAAATTATTTTTGGGGGAAAAAAGGGTTTAGGGAGAGGAGCCCCGCAACCACCACCGTGGGGTGAGTCCGACAGCTGGAATTTTATAGGAATTTTTGGGGGCATTTTTGGGGCATTTTTGGGGAATTTTTGCCGGTTCTGTTCAGGGTAGGAGGGTTAGGATGGATTTGGGGTGGAGGGCGTTGATGTATGGCAATTTTTGGGGCGGGGGGGCGTAAAGGATGTGGGGAGAGGAGGAGCGCGACCACCGCCTTGGTGTGAGTCCGGCAGCCCCTGCAGGAATTTTTGGGAATTTTTTGAGAATTTTTGAGGCATTTTTGGGATTATTTTGTGAATTTTTGGGGGATTTTTTGGGAATTTTTTTTTAAATTTTTGGGGCATTTTTTGGGATTATTTTGTTGGGGGTTTTTTGGGAAATTTTGGCCGGTTCCGTTCAGGGCAGGAGGGTTCGAATGGATTTGGGGGTGTGGGGGGAGTTGAAGTATGGCAGATTTTTTTGGGGCGGGGGGCGTTTTCCAGACGTCTGGAATTCCTTATCCCATTCCTTATGGAGATTCCCCCCCCCACCCCCCGCCTCATCCTCATCCTCATCCTCATCCTCATCCTCATCCTCATCCTTATCATCCTCATCCTCAGCTGCCGCCCCCCAGTTTGGGTTTTGGGGGGGATCAGCGTCCTCGGGGGCTCCGCACCCCCAGAATTCTTCAGGGATTCTGCACCCCCAAAATTCCCAGAATTTTCCGGGGATCTGCAGAATCCCCCCCACCCCCAAAATACTTTAGGGGACCCCTCCGCTTTTCTGGGATCCTTGGGGACCCCCATTCCAGCATCCCCCAAAATCCCGGGGTTCTGCACCCTCAAAATCCTTGGGGGACCAAACTCCCCCCAGAATCCCGGGATTCTGCACCCCCCATCATATTCAGGGGACCAAACCCCCCCCCAAAATCCCGGGATTTTGCACCCTCAAAATCCTTGGGGGACTGGAACACCCCCCAAAATCCCTGGATTTTGTGCCCTAAAAATTCTCGGGGGACCAAAACCCCCTGAGAATCCTGGAATTCTGCACCCTCAAAATCCTCGGGGGACTGGAACCCCCCCCAAAATCCCGGGATTTCACCCCCCACAGCATCCTCGGGGGGACCAGAAGCTCCCAAAA
This sequence comes from Melozone crissalis, assembly GCF_028551555.1. Classification (NCBI taxonomy): domain Eukaryota; kingdom Metazoa; phylum Chordata; class Aves; order Passeriformes; family Passerellidae; genus Melozone; species Melozone crissalis. The sequence continues at coordinate 43,799 of NW_026536366.1, forward strand.
TCCCGGGATTCTGCACCCTCAAAATCCTCGGGGGACCCAAACCCCCCCCCAAAATCCCGGGATCCTGCACCCTCAAAATCCTTGGGGGACCAGAATCCCCCCCCCCCCCCAAAATCCTGGGATTCTGCACCCCCCATCATATTCAAGGGACCAAATCCCCCCAAAATCCTGGGATTCTGCACTCTCAAAATCCTCACAGGACTGGAATCCCCCAAAATCCCGGGATTTTGCCCCCCCCCCCCCCCCCCCCCAGTATCCTCGAGAGACCAACCCCCCCAAAAATCCCGGGATTCTGTACCCTCAAAATCCTTGGGGGACCAAAACACCCCAAAATCCTGGGATTTCACACCCCCCAGCATCCTTGGGGTCCAAAACCCCCCAAAATCCCGGGATTCTGCACCCTCAAAATTCTCAGGGGCACCTGAACACCCCAAAATCCTGGGATTCTCCACCATCAAAATCCTTGGAGCCTCCAAACCCCCCCAAATCCTGGAATTCTGCACCCTCAAAATTCTTGGGGGACCTGAACCCCCCCTAAAATCCCGGGATTCTGAACCCTTAAAAATCTTCGGTGAGACCAGAATCCTCCAAAATCCTGGAATTCTCCACCCTCAAAATTCTCGGGGACACTGGAAGCCCCCTAAAATCCTGGAATTCTGCACCCTCAAAATCCTTGGGGGATCCAAACCCCCCAAAATCCCGGGATTTTACCCCCCCCCAGCATCCTCGGGGGACCAAAAACCCCTAAAATCCTGGGATTTCACCCCCCCAGCATCCTACAAGTCCCAAATTCCCGGGGCGGACCCCGCTCCCTCTGCATTCCTGGGATCCCCACCCTGCCCCAAACTTTTGGGAGCCCCTCACCCTGTTATCCTGGGAGGATCCTTTGCAGCATTCCCGGGATTTTGCACCCCCCAACGGCCCCGGGGACCCCTCGGGGGCTGCGTCGGCCCCACCCAGAGCCCCCCCAAACTGTGGAATTCCTGCCGGTGGAAGCAGCCGCTGGAATTTTTATTCCCGGGAAATGGAAAAAGGGATGAGGAGGGGGGAAAAGGAACTGCCATCCCATTTTTCCCCCTCTGGAGCTTCCCAGTTTTCCAGACAGGAAATGGGGACCCCCCCCATCCCTCCAAATCCCCCCCATTTCTCCATCCATGGGTGGATGCTTTTTCCAGGGAAAAAGATGGGAGTTGAGATGGGAGATGGGAGATGGGAGGGTCCTTCCCGTGCAATTCAGGGTGGGAAAAGGGAAAAGGCAGCCCTGCGGAGGCAGCCCTGCCACGTGTGGATGGCTGGGAATGGATAACCTGGTTGGGAATGGAATCCCGTGGTTGGGAATGGGATTGCATGGTTGGAAATGGGATTTTGTGGCTGGGAATGGGATTGTGCAGCCAGGAATAGGATGGTGTGGTTTGGAATGGGATCACAGGGTTTGGAATAGGATGGCGTGGTTGGGAACAGGACTGTGTGGTTTGCAATGGGATCACGGGGCCAGGAATAGCATGGCGTGGTTTGGAATGGGATCATGTGCTTGGGAATGGGATCATGTGGCTGGGAATGGGATGATGTAGTCGGGAATGGGATGATGTGGTCAGGAATGGGATCACCTGGCTGAGAATGAGATCACCTGGCTGGGAATGGGATTGTGTGGTTGGGAATGGGATTGTGTGGTTTGGAGTGGGACTGTGTGGTTGGGAATGGGATCAGGTAGTCAGGAATGGGATGGTGGGGCTGGGAATGGGATCACGCGGTCAGGAATGGGATGGCATGGTTGGGAATGGGATTGTGGGGCTGGGAATGGGATCACGTGGCCAGGAATAGCATGGCGTGGTTTGGAACGGGATCATGTGCTTGGGAATGTGATGATGTGGTTTGGAATGGGATCACATGGTTGGGAATGGGATTGCCTGTCTGGGAATGGGATTTTGTAGCTGGAAATGGGATTGTGTGGCTGGGAATCGGATCACCTGGCTGGGAATGGGATTCTGTGGCCAGGAATAGGATGGCGTGGTTTGAAATAGGATCCTGTGGTTGGGAATGGGATTGTGTGGTCAGGAATGGGATGGCATGGTTGGGAATGGGATCACCTGGCTGTGAATGGGATTGCGTGGTTGGGAATGGGATTTTGTGCCTGGGATGGGACCAAGTGGTCAGGAATGGGATTTTGTGGCTGGGAATGGGAAGGCATTATTTGGAATGGGATCTTGTGCTTGGGAATGGGATTGTGTGGCTGGGAATGGGATCGTGTGGCCAGGAATAGGACGGTGTGGTTTGGAATGGGATCACGTGGTTGGGAATGAGATTGCCTGTTTGGATATGGGATCACAGGGCTGGGAACGGGATCCCATGGTTGGGAATGGGATTTTGTGGCTGGGAATGGGATGGTGTGGTTGAGAATGGGATCATGTGGTTAGGGATGGGATAATATGGTTGGGAATGGGAAGGTGTGGTTGGGAATGGGATCATGAGGCCAGGAATAGCATGGCGTGGTTGGGAATGGGATCATGAGGCTGGGAACGGGATTGAGTGGTTGGGAATGGGATTGCATGTTTGGGAATGGGATGGTGCGGCCAGGAATGGGGTCATGTGGTCAGGGATGGGATTGTGTGGTCGGGAATGGGATTGTAGGGTTTGGAATGGGATTGTGTGGCTGGGAATGGGATCACGTGGCTGGGAATGGGATTTTGTGGCTGGGGATGGAATGGTGTGGTTTGGAATGGGATCACATGGTTGGGAATGGGATTGCCTGTCCGGGAATGGGATTTTGTAGCTGGAAATGGGATTGCGTGGCTGGAAATGGGATCACCTGGCTGGGAATGGGATTGTGTGCTTGGGAATGGGATCATGTGGCCAGGAACAGGACAGTGCGGTTGGGAATGGGGTCATGTGATCGGGAAGGGGGTTGTGAGCCAGGAATAGCATGGCATGGTCAGGAATAGCATGGCATGGTCAGGAATGGGATCACCTGGCTGGGAATGGGATCACGTGGTCGGGAATGGGATCACCTGGTCAGGACTGTGATCATCCCATCCACACCAGAATTTTGGGGTGACACCAGCAGATCCCCTACCACAGCCCACTCCTATTGGAAACAGGGCGGGGAAGGGATTCCCTCCTCCAAATCCCTGGAAAATCGGCTCCATCCAGGCAGGAACGGGGCTGGGCCCCTCCCCTCCCATCCAGGCGTATCCGTAGGGATGGATCCCGTTTCCCTTCCCTGGTGGGCGATCCCCACGTTCCATCCCGTGGGAACGCCACGTGAGGGCTGGATCCCAGGGAAAAGCTGGATTTGGGGTGGGAATGCCGGAGCCAGGGAATGGCTTCCAGCCGGGTTATCCATGGATAACTGAAATCCAGGAATCCATCCCTGCCCAAGCCCCACCATCCCTGCCTGGAAAACTGGATCCCAGCCGGATATTCCCAGATTTTCTCGCTGTTCCCACCCCCCAACAGCCTCTGGAAGCTGCAGCCGGGTTATTTTTGGGATTTCTGGTGCAGATCCCAGGGAAAAGCTGGATTTGGAGTGGGAATGCCGGAGCCAGGGAATGGCTTCCAGCCAGGTTATCCATGGATAACTGGAATCCAGGAATCCAGGAATCCATCCCTGCCCAAGCCCCAACATCCCTGCCTGGAAAAGCGGATCCCAGCCAGATATTCCCAGATTTTCTCCCTGTTCCCACCCCTAGCAGCCTCTGGAAACTGTGGCTGGGTTATTTTTGGGATTTCTGGTGCAGATCCCAGGGAAAAGCTGGATTTGGGGTGGGAATGCCGGAGCCAGGGAATGGCTTCCAGCCAGGTTATCCACAGATAACCAGAATCCAGGAATCCAGGAATCCATCCCCACCATCCCTGCCTGGAAAAGCAGATCCCAGCCAGATATTCCCAGATTTTCTCCCTGTTCCCACCCCCCCAGCAGCCTCTGGAAGCTGCAGCCGGGTTATTTTTGGGATTCCCAGCAGGATTTGGGGATGAGGGCTGGGATTTTATCAGGATGGGTGGGGCGTGGCACAGCCCTGGAATGCTCATTCCAGGATTTAAGGATCCCTGTTTTGCAGGAGGGATTTGGGGATCAAAACCTGGGAATAATCCCCAAATCCCACCTCATTTCATGCTTTGGAAAGGCGTTTCCACATTTCCACACCCAAAAACCCCAGGAATGGGGCACAGCCCGGATTATCCTGGTTTTCAGCATTCCCAATTCCCATTCCAAGCCCTGGGGATGGGTGAGGGTCCTGGAGACCCCGGGAATGATCCCAGCGGGATGTAGGAGAGGATCCTGGAGCATCGGGAACAGGGAGCTGAGGACTGGGAATGTCGTGACAAAAGCAGGGGGAATTTGGGAGGGGTCCAGGCGTGTCCAGGTGTGTCCAGGTGTGTCCATGTGTGGCTCCCGGCATGTGTCCTCACACGTGTGGGTTGGGAATGTGGAGCTGGGAAGGGCCGAGTGTGCCAGGAATATCCCATGGGATGTGTCCGTCCTTGCGGTGTGTGCGCGTCCCATCCTGTCACCCCCGGTGTGTTCCTGTCCCGTTATCCCATCCCGTCCCAAATCATCCCATCCCATCCCATCATTTCATGTGTTCGCATCCCATTATCCCATCTCATTATCCCATCCCATCCTGTTATCCCATTATCGCATCCCATTCCGTTATCCCTTCCCATCCCATCATCCCATCCCATTATCCCATCCCATCCATCCTGTCAGTGTGTTCCTGTCCCATTATCCCATCCTATCCCGTCCCATCCCAAATCATCCCATCCCATCCCATTATCCCATCCCATCCCATTATCCCATTCCATCCTATCCCATTATCCCTTCCCATCCCATCCCATTCTCATCCCATTATCCCATCCCAGTATCCCAATGCATTCCCACCCCAAATCATCCCATCCCACACCATTATCCCAGTGTGTTCCCATACCATTATCCCATCCCATTCCATCATCCCATCCCATCTTCCTGTCCCATCATCCCATCCCAGCTCATCCCATCCCAAATCATCCCATCCCAAATCATCCCATCCCATTATCCCATCCCACACAATCCCATCACTCCAGTGTATTCCTGCCCCATTATCCCATCCTGTTATCCCACCCCATCCCAAATCATCCCATCCATTATCCCATGGATCCCATCCCATCCCAAATCATCCCATCCTGTTATCCCATCCCATCCCATCAAATCCCAAATCATCTCATCCCAAATCATCCTACCCAAAATCATCCCTTCCCATCTCATCCTCGTCCCATCCTCATCCCATTATCCCATCCCGTTATGCCATCCCATCACTCCAGTGTGTTCCCATCCTATTATCCCATCCTGTTTTCCCATCCCATCCCATCCCATCCCTTTATCCCAATATCCCAATATCCCAATATCCCAACATCCCAATATCCCATCCCACCATCCCATTCTCAGGTCCCCACCACTGACCTGATCCTTTCCTTCCCTCTGCAGGCCCAGGATCGCTCTTCCTGCAGAATTCCAAGGATTTCCTCGCCATGACTCTGGCAGGTACGCCACCCCAAACACCCCCCATGGCACCCCAAACCCATCCCGGGGTGTCTGGGCTCATCCTGACCCTGGAATTCTCCCCAAATCCATCCCAGGGTGTCCTGGGCTCATCCCAACCCTGGAATGCTCCCCAAACCCATCCCGGACTCAACCCGATCCTGGAATTCTCCCCAAATCCATCCCGGGGTGTCCCGGGCTCATCCCGATCCTGGAATTCTCCCCAAATCCATCCCGGGCTCATCCCAACCCTGGAATTCTCCCCAAATCCATCCTGGTGGTGATAAACTGGGATTGACAGCCTGGGACAATCCTGAGTCATTCCCAAGTTTTCCCTTTGCATGTCTGGATCCTCACTCATCCTGCTTGGAATGTTTGGGGCTGGCCATCATCCTGATCCTAATCCTTTCCATGGGATGTGGAAATTCCTAATCCCTCTGATCCCGATCCCATCCCTTTCCTGGGATGTGGAATTCCTCCCATCCCTCTAAACCTGATCCCATCCCTTCCCTGGGATGTGGAATTTCCCCCTTCCCTCTGATCCCGACCCCATCTCTTCCCTGACATTTGGAATTTCCCAATCCCTCTGATCCTGATCCCATCCCTTTCCTGGAATGTAGAATTCACCTCATCCCTCTGATCCCCATCCCTTCCCTTCCCTGACATTTGGAATTTCCCAATCCCTCTGATCCCAATCCCACCTTTTCCCTGACATTTGGAAATCTCTCCATCCCATTTTTCCCCCATCCCAACCCCTTCCCCAGCCCACAGAGCCCCTCTGATCCCACTTGGAATTCCCTCCATCCCAGTTTTCCCCCATCCCAAACCTTTCCCTGGCCCTTGGAATTCCCTCCATCCCATTTCCCCCCCCCGTCCCAACCCCTGGAGCCCCTCTGATCCCGATCCCGCTGTCTCTTCCCAGCCTACAAGGAGAAGATGAAGGAGCTGCCCCTCGTCTCCCTCTTCTGCTCCTGCTTCCTCTCGGATCCCCTCAACAAACCGACCTACGCCTACGAAGGTGGGACCCCCTTTCCCAGTCTCGGGAATTCTGGGATTTCTGGGGGGATTCAAACCCTCCTCAGCATGAGCAGGGTCACCCTGGAGCACAGCAGCTCCGGAATTTTCTGGGAATTTGGCACAAGGTTGGGTTGGGATCTGGAGGGGCTTGGGCAGATCCAGCCCCCTCAGATCTCCCAGATATTCCCAACCGAATCCCATGGATGGGTTGCGATCCAGCGGGGCATCATTCCTTCGTCTCGGAACGTAAAATCCATATTTTTCAATTCTGGGTGATTCATCCCAATCCCTGTCCAGAGGCCATGGAAGAGCCTTGGGGGGCTCCTCCAGGTTATCCGGGCAATGGGATCATGATCCCAAAGCAGGGAGAGATGGAGAGACGGGGACATTCCCAACCCTCAGATCTCCCAAATATTCCCAACCCAATCCCATGGATGAGTTGGGATCCAGCAGGGCTTCATTCCATCATCCCAGAACGTAAGATCCATATTTTTGAGCTCCAGGTGGTTCATCCTAATTCATGCCCCAAGGCCATGGAAGTGCCTTGGGGGCTCCTCCAGATTATCCAGGGAATGGGATCATGGTCCCATTCCTGGGAGAGATGGAGAGACAGGAACATTCCCAACCGTCAGCTCTCCCAAATATTCCCAGCCTGATCCCATGGATGGGTTGGGATCCAGGAAGGCTCCAGGATTATCCCTTCATTCCATATCCATATTTTTCAGCTCAAGGTGATTTGTCCCAATCCATGTCCAGAACCTTGGGAGGCTCCTCCAGGTTATCCAGGGGGATCCACACTGGAACAGGGATCACAGTCCCATTCCCACTTCCCAAAGCAGGGAGAGATGGAGAGATGGGAACATTCCCAACCCTCAGCTCTTCCAAATATTCCCAACCCAACCCCATGGATGGGTTGGGATCCAGTGGAGCTCTGGGATGTCTTCATTCCCTCATCCCATATTCAAATTTTTCAGGTCCAGGTGATTCGTTCTAATCCATGTCCAGAGGCCATGGAAAATCCTTGGGAGGCTCCTCCAGGTTATCCAGGGATAACCTGGATAACCTGGAGGAGCCTCCCAAGGATCCCCCCTGGAACAGGGATCACTATCCCATTCCCACTTCCCAAAGCAGGGAGAGATGGAGAGACAGGAACATTCCCAACCCTCAGCTCTCCCAAATATTCCCAACCAGATCCCATGGATGGGCTGGGATCCAGCAGGGGTTCATTCCTTCATCCCAGAACACAAAATCCATAATTTTCAGGTCCAGGTGATTCATCCCAATTCATGTCCAGAACCTTGGGTGACTCCTCCAGGTTATCCATGGGGATCCACACTGGAAGAGGAATCATGGTCCCATTCCCACTTCCCAAAGCAGGGAGAGATGGAGAGACGGGGACATTCCCAACCCTCAGATCTCCCAAATATTCCCAACCCAATCCCATGGATGAGTTGGGATCCAGCAGGGCTTCATTCCATCATCCCAGAATGTAAAATCCATATTTTTCAGTTCTGGGTGATTCATCCCAGTTCATGTTTAGAGCCTTGGGTGGCTCCTCCAGGTTATCTGGAAGGATTCACACTGGAACAGGGATCACATTTCCTGTTCCAAATTCCCAAAGAAGGGAGAGATGGAGAGACAGGGACATTCCCAACCCTCAGCTCTCCCAAATATTCCCACCTCAGCCCCATCCATGGGAATCCCAGATTTTCTACCCCACTTCCCACATCCCTGAACCCCAGGGATGCATTTGGGCTAAATCTGGATGAAACTCACTGATACCAGGAATGCTGGAATCCCACCGTGGGGTCCCACAGGTGCCAAAATCTGGGAATGGGAATTCCTGGCGCTCATTCCGTGCCCCGTTTTTCCCCCCAACCCAGACACGGTGGACCTGACCTGGTGCGTCATCTCCGACATGGAGGTGATCGAGCTCAACAAGCGCACCTCGGGCCAATCCTTTGAGGTCATCCTGAAGCCTCCGTCCTTCGACGGAATTCCCGAATTCAACGCCTCCCTGCCCCGGCGCCGCGACCCTTCCCTGGAGGAGATCCAGAAGAAGCTGGAAGCGGCGGAGGAGAGGAGAAAGGTGGGTGAATTCCCTCCTTGATTTTTGGGATCCCCATTTTTGGGTTGAGAATTCCCCCCCATTTTTGGGTTGAGAAGTCCCCCCCATTTTTGGGTTGAGAATTCCCCCCATTTTTTGTGTTGAGAATTCCTCCCATTTTTGATTGAGAATTCCCCCCCATTTTCGGGTTGAGAAGAGATGATTTCATCCCGGGAATGTCCCCCCACAGTACCAGGAGGCGGAGCTGCTGAAGCACCTGGCGGAAAAGCGGGAACACGAGCGGGAGGTGATCCAGAAGGCCATCGAGGAGAACAACAACTTCATCAAGATGGCCAAGGAGAAGCTGGCGCAGAAGATGGAGTCCAACAAGGAGAACCGCGAGGCGCACCTGGCGGCCATGCTGGAGCGCCTCCAGGAGAAGGTGGGCGCCGGGAAAAGGGGTTGGGATGAGTCGGGATATTTGGGGTAATGGCGGCTCTTGGGGGTCCCTCTTCCCTTCCCACCCACTGGGACTGGGGGGTCCTGACTGCATGGATCCATAGGATTGGGAGAAGTTGGAGGTTTGGGATCTGGGTCTTGTCCACGGACAAGCAAAGCCCTTCATTTTCCCATGTCCCATCAAGGTGGGACTCAGAATCCCAGGAATTGTAGAATCCCGGGATGGTTGGGTTGGAAGGGACCTTTAGGATCATCCAGTTCCACCCCCAGAACCTTCCACTGTCCCAGATTTCTCCAAGCCCCATCCAACCTCTCCTTGGACTATCCCAAGTTGCTCCAACCTCTCCTTGGACTATCCCAGGTTGCTCCAACCTTTCCTTGGACTATCCCAGGTTTCTCCAATCCCTGTCCGACCTCTCCTTGGACTATCCCAGGTTGCTCCAACCTTTCCTTGGACTATCCCAGGTTGCCCCAATCTCTGTCCAACCTCTCCTTGGACTGTCCCAGATTGCTCCAACCCTTCCTTGGACCATCCCAGGTTGTTCCAACCCTTCCTTGGACTATCCCAGGTTGCTCCAAACCCCATCCAACCTCTCCTTGGACTATCCCAGGTTGCTCCAACCTTTCCTTGGACTATCCCAGGTTGCTCCAACCCTTCCTTGGACTATCCCAGGTTTCTCCAACCTTTCCTTGGACTATCCCAGGTTGCTCCAAGCCCCTTCCAACCTTTCCTTGGACACTTCCAGAGATCCAGGGGTGGCCCCAATTTCCAGAATTTCTCTGGGAATTCCATCCCAGCCCCATCCCCGATGCTCCCCTCCCACTTTTCCCACCTCTGGGCTGGGAGCCATTCCCACCCTTCCAGCCCTGTTCTCTCTCCCGAATCAGGTCTGTTCCCAACCTCCGCACGGAAAATCCCACCCTCACCACCTCCAGCTCCCTCCAAAACATCCGGAGCCCGCCCAGGGCCCTTCTCCGAGCGCCTCCGTTGGGGCAGAGGCGGAGAGCGCCAGATAATGCCGGAAAAATCCCAGCTAATCCCAGCTCCAAGGGGCTTCCCGGGACGGTTGACGTCTCCCTCGTAGCCAGAGGGCGAGGACAAAGTGTCCCCAAGTGCCACCAGCAGCCCTTAAAGTGACCCCAGGGGAGGAGAGGACGCTTGGGATGAACCTCGTGCCTTCAACCCCTCCGGAGCCGCTGTCCGTGGGGATCCCGGAATCCTGGAACGCGGCTAACGCGTGTTCCCCTCCTCCTCCTCCTCCTCCTCCTCCTCCTCCTCCTCTTCCTCCTCCTTCCTCCTTCCCCTCCTCCTTCCCGATCCCACAGGACAAACACGCGGAAGAAGTGAGGAAAAACAAGGAGCTCAAGGAAGAGGCCTCCAGGTAAAGAGGCTCAGCTGGGACTGACAGCTCCGGGGAGGTGCCGGAGGCTTCCAGGCAGCTCCAAGGTCGGAATGGTGTGGGAATGGTGGACGTTCCTCTGCTTTCTTTGTTCGTGGATGTGACGAGTTGAGGGGGTGAAGCCATCGGAGTCGTCGTCGTCGTCGTTCCGGGGGAGGGTGGGGAGGGGGAAAGGGATGAGGGCGGGAATTTTCGGGATGCCCACCCCCGGCGTGGGTCCCGCCCCGTCAGCCAGGTCCGGAGGGGACACGAGGAGGTGATGCCCGTGGAGGAATCCCGGGAATTGCGGAGTGGGTGGGGAGGGAATTGTGGGAAATGTGCGTCGTGTGTGACTTTCATTTGGTGCTGGGCAGGCGGGGGCGGGCGGGGATCCCTCCGGAGTCTTCTCCATCCGATTCCACCCCAACCCATCCGTGGGCTGCGGCATCACTTGGTGTCCCTCCCTCCCTTGTTCCCGCCTGGACTTGGGATCTCTTCCCGGATTTTTTGCCCGTTTTGGGAAGGGGGAGAAGTTTTTTTGCCCACCACCACCATTGGAGGTGGTCAGGGAGTGAAATTCCCTTGCTCCAAAGGTTTTTTCCCAGCTGTTGGAATGATCCTTCCCAAGGCTGACATTGGAAAGCCCCATGAATTCCCAAAGAAGCTTTTTTTGTAAGAACCTCCCAAAAAACCCAATCCCGGTGGGAATTCTTGGATAAAATCCCCCCCTTTTCCTGGAAGGGACCTTTAGGATCATCCGGTTGGAAAACCATCAGCTCCCGGAGATGGAGCAGCAGGAGAAGCCAGGGCGAGGCTGTGGAGACCACGGTGGAAGGGAGGGAATGAGGGAAAATTCGGGAAAAAGCTGGAGGTGGGATGGAGCCCTGTGGAGAGCAGGGAAAAATATCCATGGGTACCCCTTGGTGACACCAGGGAGGGTGGAAAACCCCCTCAATGTTCCAGGAGATGTTTTTTTGGGAGCTGCCATGGATCCTGAGAGATCTTTGCCTCCAGGAAAGGCGGGGAGAAGGAAAATTGGATTTTCCATGTCGGGGTGGGAATTCCCTGCTTTCCCAGTTGCTGGAAGTGTTTCCCAGTGCTGCAGCACCCCCAAAATTCCAACCCGGGTGTGAACGAAGGGTTTGGGTCTCCGCCGTGTCTGGATGAGACATTCCAAGCTCCGACCCGGAGCCCAGGGGAGAATCCTGGGAAAAGGGGGGAAAACGGGATCGGGGACGGATTGTGGCACGAGCTGTCCTTTTTTTTGTACACAACGGATGTAAATAAAAACTGCCTTGGCCTTTCCTTTGGTTTCCATGATCCCTGCGGTGCTTCCCGTGTGGTTTTTTTTGGGATTGGGGCACCCCGGAGTCGGGAAAAGGAGGGAATTGGGGTGAGGAGGTTGGGTTGGTTTCCCTCCCCATTCCCCAAAATTTTGGAGTTCCAAACTCATCCCATGACATTTTCCCGTCCCAGACCTGGAGAAGGGAGTTGGATCCCAATTCCATCCGTGTGCTGGGAGAGGAGGAAACTGGGAAAGAGCTGGATGAGGTGGGATCATCCATCCATGGAATATCCATGGAATAGGCAAAAAAAAATCAATTCCTCAGGGCTGGGAGGAAATCCTGGGAATTCCTGCTCCAGCTTCAAGGAGGAAGAAATGGGAAGGTTCCTCTCCCATCTTTGTTCCACTGGAAAATGGGACCAGAATTTCGGAGCAGCATTCCAGAGGGTCCAAAGTGTCCAATCCTCTCTGATCCGGGATAAGGGGATCCCAGATCCTCCCTGATCCTGGGAATCTTTGAGGGTGGGTGATTCCCACAGCTGTGGGATTGGACACAAATCCAGGGAAAGGGGTTTGGGCTTCCCTGTGGATGCAGCTGGGATTCCCGTGGTGTCCAGGTGGGACAGGGAATGAGGGCACGGATCCATCCGCGGTTCCGGAAAAACCTGGGATGGTGGGAGGTGTCCCTGCCCATGGAATGGGAGGAGCTTTGAAGTCCCCTCCCACCCAAACCATTCCAGGATTCCGGGATCATCCCATTCCATGGCCTGGGGAATCCTGAGGAATGAGGATTTGGGGAATTATTTTTCTGTCATTGATGCCTTCTCCTATTCCAGGGTGCTCCAACCTTTCCTTGGACA